>NW_028301628.1:0-303030 GCF_987345545.1 Pholcus phalangioides | reverse complement strand
CTGTACCAATTTTGAGAGTGAAAAATACAGTGTGTAACAAATAAAAATCCAAATTTTTATATAGTCCCCCCCCCTCCCCGTGTTCTAACTTCCAGTCAAAAAGTTGCCCTATCTCTCCTGATGCCAACAAAAGAAAAAAATTCCATGTTTCTAAGTGAAATATTCACAGAGATATTCGAGTTCGAAAAACGGAGGAAATTTTGGAAAGAACAGCGTTAAATGCGGGTGCAAAGGTTTTCCCGCATTTAACGCCGTTCTCCCCCCCCCCCTGCCCTAATAATCGAATATCCACCGCACTCTCATGACGATTAAAATGCTATACAAGAGTGCTCAGATTAGTGTAATTACAACTAACACAGATATTAGCACTAGCAAGTACAAGAAACAAGCATAACACCGCCAACATAATACACGTACGTTAGTGCCACGCATAGTGTTTTCCACAAAGGACTCCCTGATTTTAAAATGAAATAACTCGGAAACAGTGATCTGTTTATTCTAAATGCCGTGAAAATCTGATACAGAAGTTTCAAAATTAGTTACAAATATTTCCGACAGGGGGGAGAGCGATGTACGCTGTAATCGAAATTTAGAGTCCGAGAAACAGACTATAAACGGTCCTTTGCAAGCAGTCGTTGCAATCACATCTCAATAGATTCAAAAATGTGCACCTTTCGCAACAGAGAGGGCGCGAACGAAGAATGAACGCACGGAACGTCAACGGAAATGAACGCACGTGCTTCACAGATCAAATCTTGAAGCTCATTCCAGTGTTGCAGGAATGTTCCGAAAAACAGTGTTTTGCAATTTGTCCCCCACAGAAAGTAGTCCCAGGAGTAAGATCGGGTGAGCATTAGGCCAATCCATGCCTCTTCCAGTAAATGTGGAATAGTTCAATGCAATGACTCTGTTCCCGAAGTTTAAGAAAGGCAAAAACCGTTGTGGTGTGGTTGGGACGACCCCATCTTGCATAAACCATAAAGTGTCTCGTCAATCCTCCAACCCAGGCTATAAACTATTCCAAAACTACAACGTACCGTGAACGTACCATTGAATCTATAGTTATGTGATTGCAATGACTGCTTGCAAAGGACAGTTCATACATCCCCCCCCCCTCCCGCCGCCGCCATAGATAAGCTTTCTTATCTACAGGAGGTGTTGGTTCATAACCTATTTCTCCGACTCCAAACCGCTACTACTACTACTACTGAACCACACACATGCACAGAGGAATTGCATATTCCTCTGCGGATCTTCCAAACCACTACTACAGCCTATAGTGCCCCTGTCGGCAATATTCGCAACTAGTTTCGAAACTTCTGTATAAGATTTTTCACGGCTTTCAGGAATAAAAATGCCGCTTTAGAGACACAGATTTCTTTCCGAGTTCACCTCAGCATAATATCCAGAAAATAAAATGTTTCCTTGATATCTTGGGCTGAGAAAAAAGCCATCTATCTCTCTCTCTCTAAACCGTCCCACCTGGGGGCCAATTCCTGAAGTTAAGAGAGGCTACCGATGTCTCTACTTCAGCGCCTCACGCCACAGTGCGTGAAATAAGGAAGGCAGGGTCGTGTCTCCAGTGGTGTAGATGGTAGCATGCTTTCCCGCTATGCAAGAGGGCCTGGGTTCGATTCCCGGCGGAGACAAGATGACTCATCTTTCCGAGTTCACCTCAGCGTATAATACCAGAAAATAAAATGCTTCCTTAAAAATACCGCTTGTTTTATTCCTCTCTCGATCCTTTCCCGAATGGTTTAATGTAAAAATCAGGGATTAGGACACACACACACATGCAAAACCAATTCGTAGAAATTCCTCAGATATACGCGTATGATGAAGTAGGTGGTAGTATGAAGGCACACACGCACACACACACACACAGCATTTCAACGGCAATTAATTAAATACAAATAGATAAGTACGTACTGTTATTGCGGATGCCGTCTTGGCTCTGGTCTTCTGACGACGTCGAGGCGCACTCAGAATAATCGACGGCCGACAAGAAGAACATCATCGAGATGCATCTCATCCTGGGATGTGACCACCATCATCTCACCAAAATGACTCGGTTGCTTACAACAATCAAGAGAAACGCTCGTCTTCTTGTTGGCATGAAACAAAAAATCGGCGACCTGTAACCAAAAAAATTAACCGACTTTTTACACTTAACTCTATGTTGCATAATATACTGTATATTTCTACGGGGGCGTGTAAGGAGTAGCTGCACGGAAAAGATGTTCTCTCCGTGGACGGTCACTCGAATGAAAAGCCGCCATCCGTGCAGTCATTTTTTTCTTCCCCTTCACTTGACGTGACGTGAAAGCTGACCTGTATTTCTTTTACATGGAATTTACTGTCAGTCAAACTCGGCTATAACGACATCGAAGAATCAGCGATTTTGTCGTTATATCCGAAATTTCGTTACAACCCGAAGGTTGACGTTTTCAAGACCTTTCAAGTCGTAAAAATACAATCGGATGCAATCAAACAAGTTGTTATTTTATTATAGTTGGCGTTACAAACAACGTTCATTAACATTATTCTCTTTGGCAGTGTTTCTCAACCTTTTTGAAAACAAGGAACCAGTAAAATGTCCGAAACAATTTGATGGACCCTTTGTGTGTCCCGTATTACGGGACATTCCTGTGATTTTCGTTGTTCCGATTTTTTTTCTTATACATTTGTCCCGTTTCTTCAACGACACTAATTTGATTTTGTGATGTTTACTAACGTCGTGAATACAACATGACGATAAAGAGCGATTGTGTTTACTTCTGGCAATTTTTTCGATGACAATTGCCGCTGTCCCGTATTTTACGGGTTATTATTTAAGATCCCGGTTTACCGAATTTTTGATTTTCTCAATGAAATATGGTCATCAGATCATTTTTTATTTTGCGAATTACATTTTTGCTTACTGCGATTTGAAGCAGCCCTTTGTTTTCGCAATATTCCTTCAGCAATAATTACAAATTAGCAAATTGCATTTAAAGCAATGAGTTGCAACTTTTGGCAAAATTTAGTGATGTTCCGTGTTTAGGATCGTCATTTCCTGCATTCTCCTCGATGATGAACCTACATATGAAGGTATAATTTCCATTTGAACCCGTATAATATACGATATAATATAATATATGATATTACTAATATCAATTACAACGGATGAATAATTTTTATCAAGTCTGCCTGCGGACCACCTATACCATCGTCATGGGCCATACGTTGAGGAACTATGCTCTATGGGAATTAGTAACAACCGCCAATTATTGACGTTATAACCGAGGTGTTGTTATAACCGATTTAAGCTGTAATATACAGTTGATCCCGCTTATAACGTTTTCCTAGAAAACCGCCATGAAGAAACGTTGTAAGTGGGAAAACTTTTTAAACGGGAAATCTTAATGAGAATTACTTAGAGTTGAGACCCCGAAGATGAGTTGCACTAAGCGGGAAAGCGTTATAACCGGGATCGACTGTATAAATAAGATATGACACGTAGGTGCTGCCATCTGTGTTTTCGAATATTGATGCAATATTAAATTGGTGTATTTTGGAATTTTGTTATAAACCAGGCGTGCTTCAATTTTTTCAGCCGCGACCCAAAATATCAAAAAGATTAGCTTTGCGACCGAAAATATCAAAAAAGATTAGTTTCGCTACCCATGGGGATTTGTTTTTCGAAATTAGGGAAAAACCAGTGACTTCTGGATGCGAGCTATGAAGTAGTTCAGCCTCTTCATGACTCTGTAGGGTCCTTCCCATGACGTCTGAAGTTTCGGGCACAGTCCTTTCCGGCGCTTCGGGTTCCACAGCCAGACGAGGTCCCCTTCCTTGAAGTCATGAGATGTGGCCCTCGCATCGTAGCGGTTCTTCATCTTTTCGGAGCCGATGTTGATCCTGTCTCTGGCGATTCGATGCATGTCCTCGAGGCGCTCATGGAGTCCCTGGACGTATTCTTCCGGTGGAAGAAAAGCATCTGGCGGTCGTCCAAACAGCAGGCAGCCGAAGATCTCGTCCCATCAGCATCTGTGCCGGTGAAAATCCGGTGCTCTCGTGGACGGCAGTTCGGTAGGCCAGTAGGAAAAGCGGTAACTTTGCGTCCCAATCCTGTTGGTTCTTCGACACGAAGAGCGAGAGATGATTCAGGATGGTTCTGTTGAATCTCTCGACCATCCCATCGGATTCCGGGTGGAGCGGAGTTGTCTGCGTCTTCTCCATTCATAGAAGCTTGCACATCCCACTGAAAACCGCTGAAGTGAAGTTCCTTCCCTGGTCGGAATGGATCAGCATGGGGACTCCGAATCGAGACACCCAATTTCGCACCAGAGCTTCAGCCAGCGTCACTGCTTCCTGATCAGGAACGGGATACGCTTCCGGCCACTTGGTAAAATAGTCCATGGTCACTAGTATGTACTTGTGGCCACTGTGGGTTCTGGGTAACTGTCCAAGGGTAATGTCCAGGGCGATTCTTTCGAACGGTGCACCAACGTTGTAACGTTGGAGGCGGGCTCGGGTGCGCTTCGATGGTCCTTTGCGAGCGACGCAATCGTCGCAATTCTTGCACCATCTTTCTACATCTGTCCTGGACTTGTCCCAATAGAACCGTTCACGGACCTTCTGGAGCGTCTTGGTGATGCCGAAATGTCCACCAGTCGGGCTTCCGTGCAAGTCTTTCAAAACGTCTTTCACACGGGCTCTTGGTAGAATGAGTTGCCATCTGAACGTTTTCCCGTCCTCCGACTCCCACTTGCGGTACAGCACGCTATTTCTCATCTCCAAAGAATCCCATAGCGCCCAGTATCTTTTGGTCGTCGGACTGGAAGAGGCGACGTTTTGCCACGTTGGTTTACTCTCGATGGATTCTTTTAGGTCCATTATTGGTCGTACGTCGGGAACTTCTAGTTGGGCCTTTCGGGTGTTCTCATCGCTCCATGGATCGTCACTTGAGACTTGTGATGTTATCTGTCTCACTAGAGGTTTCACCGGCTCATACTTCTCCTCTACCTTGAGGCAATGGCGACAATTTTGTGGACACGGTCTTCTCGATAGAGAGTCGGCATTCCCATGCGATGCTCCCTTACGATGCTGGATTTCCATGTCG
The DNA here is from genome assembly GCF_987345545.1 of Pholcus phalangioides. Taxonomy (NCBI): domain Eukaryota; kingdom Metazoa; phylum Arthropoda; class Arachnida; order Araneae; family Pholcidae; genus Pholcus; species Pholcus phalangioides. The sequence goes on along the minus strand of NW_028301628.1, from coordinate 297,926 downwards.
TATTCCTGCAGCCGTTGTATCCATCGAGCGACTTGACCCTCGGGGTTCTTGAAGTTCAACAGCCAGCTCAAGGAGGCGTGACCCGTGCGAAGGAGAAATTTTCGACCGTAGAGATAGTGATGGAAATGCTTTTTCCATCTCGCTCCCCCTTCCCCCATCCAAAATGCTCTCCCGCACCCCCTGGTTAAGAACCACTGCGCTAGCCTGATCTCATATTACTTTACGCATTTCTTCATATAAATTATGAAACGGAAAAAATAAATGTCATTTCGATCGGCTTGGTAAATGTTTATGAATACTAGTGTAATTTTTTTTTTAATTTTCTTGCTAATAAAAATTTTATAAAGTTATAAATTTAATTACATGAAACTGTATTTTTTTACTAGTTATAATTAACTGTTTTTATGCAACTCCTTTCTTTCTTTCAAACCGAGCACAACTCAGGTCTATCACCATTTATGGGCGATTTACTACCTAGTGAGTTGTCCCGAGGGTGTAACTGTGTGTGTGTACCTAACAGTCTCAGTGCATATGTAGTGCTGTGTTTGATTTTTCAGTGCTGCCATCTATATTTCAGAAGGGAAGTGAGTGATGTGTTATGATTGAATTACATTTGTGCTGTTTGTAGGGCTGTTGCTCTCTGTGGCGAGACTTTTTAACGGGGAGATCGGATCGCATTCGTGCCTTCAAGTTGGGAACCACAGAAAACCAACTTCAGCTGACCACCACTATGGCGACGGTGGGGTTCGAACCCGGGTTCGGGATGCGAGTCCGTCACTATGACCACTCGACCACCATAGCGGCTTTATGCAACTCCTGCTGCCATCAGTTAATTAGAAAATTGAAACTGTATAATTGAATCCCAGTAGCACAACGATGTCGTTAGGATATCATACCGATACCGGTTCGACGTCGGAAGGTCGAATGAATACCGAATGTCGGAAAGAGGTCGAAAATTCTTACGCGTCCGATATCGAACGATATAGTAAAGTTATATTCACTCACTAAACGCCAAAATATCTTCTTTTTTTCCTCTAAAATAGTTTTGTCCTCATTTTTACAGCATTTCGTTTTGATGGAGAATATCTTGCACAATAATTAGTCCCTTTTAAATAATCCAAATTTCAATTTATGGTGAACTACGTTGGCAAATGCATGCCATTTCTACGTTGAACGATATCGGAAATGACGTCGAACGGTGTCGAAACCTCTACATCGTTCTATATCAATGTGCTGGGGAATATAATGGCAATTAGCAATTTAAAAAAAAACACTCCTGCTGCATCTCTTGATGAAGAAATCGGGACTACATAATTGAATAGGATGGCAATATTAACGATTTGAATTAATATTAAGACTCATAATATTACAACGAATAATATTTAATAACACTATTTAATTTCACAAATGATATTTACTACTGCCATCTGCCAATAAAAAAAAAGCATCATGATTGGCAATTAGCAATTTGTATCAATTACTAGGACTCCTGCTAGACCAAATAATTAAATACAACAGGAATATTTAGCGATTTAAATTCATTACTGGACTTCTGCTGCCGTCTGCTGATAGAAAAATCGGGAGGCTCGATAATTAAATACAATAGAAATTGGCAATTTAAATTAATTACAGGATTTTTACTGCGAACTGTTGCTAAAAAATCGAGACTTCATAATTAAATTAAAGAAATTGTCAATTTATATTAATTACAGGACGTCTGCAGCCATCTGTTGCCGAAAAAAAAAATCAAGATTCCATACTTAAATATGACAGTTAGCAATTTAAATTAATTATAGAATTTCTGCTGCCATCTGTTGCTGAAAAGTGACTCCATAATTTGCAACCTTCAATTTTCGTCGACAGATGACAGCAACAATTTCATCTATTGTTTCATTCAACCATGCATAATCTGACCATATTTTCTCGAGAGAAATACGGGACATCGGGATTCCCAATACGAGAAAATACGGGACATTGCCAATTATTTCCAAAACCAAACAAAGTTGCTAAATATTGTTGTAATTACAGAAAAATCACAATGGCGGAAAATGATGCATTACTTCAAATTGCAGTGGATTAAAATGTATTCCACGAAAAAAAAACGTTCACCAAGGCAAATGTGGGAGATTAATGTTCCCATACATAGTTGTAATTATCTTAAAATAATTTATGAGTTGAAAAATAATTTCAATCTTTGACTTCAATAAAGAATAAAAATTCAAGTAGGTTCCGTGTGAAATACGGGAAAAACCAGGACACTTGCCAAAAAGTCGGGACGGCCAAAAAACAGAAATACCGGGACTGTCCCGGAAAATACAGGACGTGTGGTCACCCAAACAATTAGCAATTTAAATTAATTATAGAATTTCTGCTGCCATCTGTTGCTGAAAACAGACTCCATAATTTGCAACCTTCAATTTTCGTCGACAGATGACAGCAACAATTTCATCTATTGTTTCATCTGTTGAACCATGCAACTTTTTTTTTTTTACAATTTTCATATAACTTTTATTCAAATACAATACAATATTGAAGTGAAAATTGATTAATTAATCAGTTGAAAAGCACAGATTTAATTTCAAAACAAATCACAATAATACATATCATGTTTTATTTTATTTTTTTCGATAGCCGATGGAAGGACCCAGCAACTGAGACAGTCCGTCATACCGCTCGCCATAAAGTTATTGTTTACTTTTTTAAAAGATTCTTTTCATTACAGCATTTAATGGTGGTTTAGGAAGTCAACCTAATTTTCTCTCGGTAAATTTTTTTATTAAATGCCTCATAATTGATTATTTGGATAGAAACTATTATTTTGATTATCATTATTTTGTTGGTCATTATTGTTATTATTGATTTTATCGCCAGTTTCCTATTTCTAAAAGGGGAAAAAGAAGCCACAATAGTTTCGTGATAAAGTCACTAGAACAGTGGTTCTCAACTGTGCTCCGCGGAGCCCCTAGGTCTCCTTGTGCACTCTCCAGGGACTCCGCGGCCGCTCAAGAAAAATAAAGACAGTGAAATTAAAAAATAATAATAATTATAAATATTCTTAAATAGTAAAAATAAATCAATAACTTTGATGAATAATAAAAAAAATTTCCCTACTCTGGGCTCCGCCATAGAATTTTTTTTCTAAAAGGGCTCCGCGAGTTAAAAAGGTTGAGAACCGCTGCGCTAGAAAATCAAGTTGGGGGGAGGGGATCCCCGCGCAGATTTTGTGGGAAAGGGGCGGCCTGTAGCAAGAAACATCCTCACTTGTCCTACAGGACTGACCTCTGTAGGAACCTGAACCTGGGGTTCTAGGCAGGGTAAATGTGAACTTTTGGGTGTCCTTTATATCAGGGTTTAGTTTTTGATATGGAAAGCATCAAAAACCTAAATAATTCAATTTTAAATTAATGTTTTTGGATATTATTTTGAACACAATAGGTTGATGACATGATGAAGTTACTTTTTTGTATATTGTGTTTTATTTTTAAACACTAATTTATTACAATAATCAAAACAATATTAATGATTATTTGCAATTTTTTTTTTTACAACGAGACCAGATGTATAAGTTTATGGTCCATTCCATTTTATCTAAACTGCCAATTAACCGTGTTCAATTTCCTAATTGAAATAGAGCTGTTTATTCAAAATATGTGTGGTAGGAGATACACAAGATTAGGCTTTTCGGAACAGCTTCGGTATAAGTGATTTTCGGTGCCAAACATGTCGGACGACCCATCAAAAGTCGCTAAGGCTGTTAGACACATTACGGGCACCAAAAAAAAAATTTGCTAGCATAGAAAACCATAATTAAAACAATATGAAACACTAGAGAAATAGAAACAAGATTTGAATTATAAATATGATATGAGGCTGTGTGATGCTATTGACGCTCAAACAAGCATAATTGTAACAATAAAAATATCACTATCTAAGGCTAAACATCAAAACAACATAAGGTATCCACTCTTAAATAAACAATGGCCCTGCATGTTGTATAAATAAATACATTCTATGTATTATAAATTAAAACCCAGACTCTCTTTCCAGGTATCCAGATTATTTTAAATAAAATAAATAAGAAGGATACAGGGGCATCCTGTATATAGAAAATAATAAATATTGGAAAATATTAAAGGGGTACAACCTGAGAGATATCCAATAATTAATCCGACCCACACATTACATTATATATACGGAAGGAAGGGAAAATGGTCTAATCTCCCAATAGTTTTTCAGATCATTCAAAACACTGCGGCTGACCCGTTTGAAAAATGGCAGTTGAACGTTTCAAAAGACGCGCTAGGAACAGGGAAAAACAACAACCAGCGCCACCGGGCTGTAGTTTTTTTAACAGAAAGATCATTCTAGAACAATGACAACCCAGCAGAACAATGGCAACTCAGAACACAGCACGCCGGCGCTGGTGACTTATCGTCTGAAAAAAATTGCCAAGTTGCAGTGTCCCTTATACCAAAGCTGTTCCGGTTTTTTGATATTAAAAACTTACTCTGTATTAAAACAATCAAAAGCATGTTGTCATTCTTACTTTTACACTTAGAATAAGTTATATGAGCTTTTCTTAAGCATCATATGCAATCAGCACTGCTGCTGAGCAGGACAGGAAACCTCATCCATATTCCTCTGCGGAACTTGTAACGAATTGGTACATGTTGGAATGTGTGTGTGTATATATATATATATAGTGAACCTAAAGTGAAGTTTGTTTCTGTGTAATGCTTGTCATGTGTAGTACTGCCATCTGCCACCAATTTTTTCTAACTATGAGTGAAGTGTAATGATTAAATAATTGTATTGCTGTAGGCCTGTTGCTCTCTGTGGCGAGACTTTTTAACGAGATCATCTCGTATTTTGCGCCTCTAAGTTGGGAACCACAGAAAACCAACTTCAGCTGACCACCACTATGGCGTAGGTGAGGTTTGAACCCCGGTCTTCACGATGCGAGTCCATCACTATGACCACTCAAAATCAGCACAGCTGTTGTCATGAGGCTAAGTTAGACGAGACTTTTATATGAGTAGGGAGGGGGCAAAGCGGGAATTAAGAAGGGCCCATGTGACGAGTCAAACATGTTTGGGTTGCCAATGCCCATGTATTTTTCCGTAAAGGAACAGCTGTCGTGTAATCCAGAGATTCAAGATTTTTTGGCCACTTTTTTAGATGGCAAACATGCCCGACGGAAGGTCGCCAGGGCTGCAATTGATACTACGAAAAAAATTGTCAGTGTAGGTAACATAATAATCGAGACCAACAAGCATAATAAAAATATCACTTTCTATACTAAACATTGAAACAACATTAAGGTGTCCACTCTTTTAAATAAATAATGGTCCTTTCTGTTGTATAAATATTCTATGTATAAAATAAACCTCCCCCTCCTCTTTTAAATTATGAACTAATCGGGGCATTAAGTGTTAAAAAAAATGCTGTCTCACTGGTAGATCTGTCTAAAGGTCTGGACACACATATCCGCACCGTGCCCGACACGTGCGTCGGCCGAGTGTAGGTCATCACGCGGTCAAAGAATAATTCTTTGCTAAGCAGTGCAGCCGTTCACACATATCTGCACCGTAGCCGAGCATCGTCACCGCACCGTCACCAACTAGTTTATTTTATATTTTTACGGTGACGGTGCGGTCTCGGGAGGGAGAGAGAGCGCAGATTTTTTTATAAAAAAGGAGAGAGCTCATTTATTTTATGTCGCTTCTCAATTTTCATCAATTGTTGAATTATTAATTCTGTTTATTTCTTGATTTTAATCAATTTCCGCATTATTACTTTTATTAATTCTGAATTTTCAATAGTTATGGAATTATTTCTTCCGTTAATTCTAAATTTTAAAATCTATTCCGAAATTATTTCATTTATTAATTCTGAATTTTCTCTCTCTCTCATTCTCTGAAATTATTTCTCCCAATTATTTTTAATCCCTCGATTCTAAATTTTTCATTAGTTTCGGAAACTGTTTCTCACATTAGTTTGAAATTACCCCCATCAATTTTTTTCTGTTAATTCACATTTTTGTAGTTAGTTTTTTTTTCTATGGGGTATTTCTTAGCGTTCGTGTATATTCATTCATGATGCCGATTCCCTCCTCTCCACAAATATATGAAATGTTGTTAAAGGGGGGGGGGTGTGAAACATTTTTCGTGCCCCGAAATTGTTCAGGCGCATTTGGCCTCGGTTCTGTGGCACTAACGTAATATGTAGAAAACATATGGATAAACATTTTCACAACTTTGATCTCAAAACCAAGTTTAAAATTATGTTTCATAGCATATAACGAAATTTTGCCGGGGAGATTTTTGTTAAAATAATAACATAAACTTGGAAAACTAACTGGGATGAATTTCTGATGCTCTATAAATGAATAATTGTTTTGGTTTGAATATAAATTAGATAGAAAACGGTTCGAAAATTTTTGGGTATTTTTGTTTATGTGAAAATATAGGAGACATTTTAAATTTGGTACTCACATGAGACGCAACATGTTAAGCCATAAATGCTCAACCCATGTCCTGTGCTCCAAATGTGGCCCTCAGAAGCATTTGATGCGGCTCGTGACAACAAAAAACAAAACAAACCTCTCAAGTGGTCTCAAGCATATTTCATCACTTGAGCATAAATCACTTGAGCGACTAGCGGCACACCTCCAGTTCACTTAAGTGGATCGTGATACATTTGCAGATTATCCTATTGAGTGGTTAGTGGCATATTTCTAGATCTCTCGAGTGGTCCGCGGCACACTTGCAGATCACTTAAGCGGCACGTGACATTTCTTTTTAGATAATCTTGGAGGATCGAGGCTCATTTCTGAATAACTCAAGAAGCCCGCGAAATATTTCAAAACAATGAAGTGGCCCACACCTTCCAAAAATTTGAGCACCTTTGTGCTAAATATCTGACAAAGGTATTTCAGCGACTGGGACTTTGGCAATGAGTGCTTTAAATTATTATCGAATACTGGAGAGGCATTATCATTGAATCAAGCCCCGGCAGACTAAACACCCCCAATCGTTATTGATTTTAATATCCATTTGCCATCAGCAGAGGAGCCAATTTTTAGTTTAGAAGATTCCGCATACACACACAGAGTAGAAGATATGCGCGCTCTTTTGTACAATATGCTCCTACTGAGCTGAGATACACTTCTTGGAGGTGTTATCGGAATTTGACACCACCTGCCCCTATGAGTACCGTTATCCCCAACAGATTGTTTTAATTTATATATAATAACTTTTTTTCTTCTCTCCCCTCTCTTTTATCACTCCGTAAATAATCTCCTCTCTCCAAACTATAAACGAGAATGTATACAGTCAAACTAAGCAAATGGCCATCTTTTTATTTTCAGCTGCATTTAAAGATCCTATCCTTTTTTGCGGGTTTGTCACATACAAAAAATCTATCAGAGGTCAATCCAAAATAAAACAAAATAAAAATTTCTTTAGAAAACATACACGAACACATATACAGATAGATAAAAAAAATAATAATATACATGTATAGACTATTTACAGAAATGTTTAGAACAATTAATTATTGTTAATTTACGCTAGGGCTATTATATCCAAATCACTCTTGTTAATTAATTTACTGACCATTTTGGTTATACTGAAGGGGCTGCGTTTAAGAATTGAATCAATCTACACAGCTTCGTTAAGCTAGTAGTCAGCATACGGCAGCGACACGGGCAACACACGGAAATGTGTGGTCTGAAGAGGAACGAGCCGAGCCACGGCCAACTGACGCCCGAGCTGCGGTACTGGCACGGTGCGGATATGTGTGTCCAGACCTTTAATGGACTTGCGTGGATATGTTCCAGGATATTCTGGAGCATGATGGAGCACATTTTGTCCTTTTTCACCTAGCATATTGTATTACCTAAAAGGTTTATTTTGTCCATTTCTATTTTGTCCTTGCATAGCAATCGCATCAATGGCAGTCATGGCATGTGAACTGTATCGTATGAAACATTTGATAAAAGATCAAATGTGACTAATATTGAAACTAACTAAATACGGTGACTCATTCTTCCCCCCCCCCCCCAGTAATAATGTTGGGGAGGGCAGGCTTTTTTTTATCCGAGCACAGTTCTGGTCTATCGCCATGGACAGTTTAGGAGCCGTTCAAGTATTACGTAAGCAAATTTCTTTTTAGGTATTTTCGATCCCCCCCCCCCTTGCAGCAAAACTCTGAACTTTCCCCCCCCCCTTGTCAGCAAATTTTCATCATCAGCTCTGCCCCTCTGAATCCTAATGCACATTGGTGGGATCAGAAACGTAAACCCGACGATCAAAAATTTATTTTTTTAATTGAAATTTTGGAAGAAAATACCTTTATACGTTATAATCAATTTCTGTTAATGTCAATGCTATTTGAAGGCTATAAACTCAAAAAATTTATCTTTAATAAATTCATTGCGACCCACTCTCTAAGCCATATAATGATAAATCGCATAAAGGCCCTTGGCTAAATATGGCCCTGGGGGTTATCTGATGCGGCCTGCCCTCCTCAAACCTAATTTTGTAAAAATGAACTAAACGCACATTTACAGAGCATTTAAGCGGCCTGCGGCACATGACTTAAATGACCCAGGACACAGTTCCAGAACACTTAAGCAATCCGTGACACATTTAGAGATCCCTTGAGTGTAGCATAGTTTTCGAGCACTTAAGTGGCCCCCAGTGCGGTTCTACATCACTCAAATTACACGCAGCACATTCTCAGATTATTTAAGTGATTTTCGACATATAATTACAGATCACTTGAGTGATGCGTGGCATAGTTCCAGAGCACTTAAGCGGCCTGGACACATTTCCAGATCACTTGGATCTGGGAAAAATTTAGAGATCACTAAAGTGGCTCAGTAGGCACTTATCAATAGTGGGAAGAGGGGGGGGATGTTATTTCAAGTGCCCCCATACTATTGAAAGGCTTTTCTCGTTTTCGGCTCACCGAGTAAGATGCCATCAAGAATATTTCATATTTTCATAAAGGTTGGTTGATGGCGTAAGCATTATCCAAACCCCTCTCCCCCCCCCCTTGTCATCAAAAGTCAGCAAATCGGAAAACCCCTTCCCCCATCAATGATGGTGTAATACTTGAACGGCCCCCTACTACAGAATGAGTTATGCTGGTAGTGTGCATGTGTAACCAAATTTAGCCAACCACCACTGTATTAAATCTATAGGACTTCAAACCCCCACCAGGGTCCCTATCAGTATGACCACAGCAGCTCTTGAGAGGGGCTGTAAATTTTACAGGAAACAAAAGGCGCACCATTATAAAATCATCCACTTTCACAGAATTGCTAAATTATGTCAACCTCCCCCATACACACACAAAATAAACCTGGGTACAGTCTGGATCACGGTTTTTTGTTGACAGTTCACATGCACATCCAAATATTGAAGCGAGTGGTAATGTATTGGCAATTGTGAAAATACTTGAAAAGGTGTGGAATTGATCAAATTTAATTAATTTTTTTTTTCATTTCTATAGGTAATGGCGTCTCCTAATGCTGTTGGCAGTGGAGATCCGAATCATCAGTATGATACTCTAGCCGAAGATTTAGAGAAGCAGGAACTTGAGGTATTAGGTTCTCAGACAGACCAAATGTTCTTTGATTTACATGGTAGTCTTCATTTGGATTAGTTAATTTGCTGACCTTTAACTTTGATTTCAGGCTGCTAATGGTTTAGCGCCCGCTCACGTCTACTCTCAGCTATTGGCTATATATTTGCTGCAAAATGATTTGTAAGTACAAATGCTGTTGAGCATTAATGGTATCATTATATAATCTATGTTTGCATAGTTCTTATTTAGTTTCACACACAGGCAGATTTGCGGTCTGTGGGCTAGGTGAATTTTGCTGCCCTTCTCCCATTTTTGCTTGATTTTCTTGATTGCTCATTCCTCAGATTTGCCGCACTAATGTTCCCCCCCCCCCCCACACTTTGCTTCTGCTCCTGTAAATAAGCCAGTGTCTCTACACCACTCCTTTAGTCACTCACATACTGATTTTTTGGTCCCTCCCATGTTCACATGCTCTTTAAGTGACACTTTTAGTCACTCATATGCTTGCACACTTTCTTGGTCACTCTTTTGGTCATTAACATGCTTGCACATGCTCTAGGTTACTCTTTTGCTCACTGATGTGCTCGTACATTCGTTTAGTCACTCACTGACCTGGTTCCCTACTTTCTAGGTAGAGGGTTTTATTGCTGTTCTCCCCATTCTACTTTCTCAGTGACTCATTCCTTGAATTTGCCATACTAGGGCTGTAAGAGCCTTCCCGCCCCCATAAATATATCCATTGGTTTCACATACATGCGAGCCCAGCCGCTAAAATTGCTGATAACTCGTTTATAATGTGGGTGGGATATGAAGAGAGCAGCAATGAAAAAAAACTATGACTGAGGGGAATGTGCTTGGCATTTTATATTAGAGAGATCGCATGCAGGGGCGTACATAGGATTGACCTTTCGAGAGGAGCACAAAAATTTTCTTCCCAAGAAATTTGGAGTTACCACCCTTCAAAGAGCAATAAAATTAACAGAAATTGGTTAATGTAGTATAAAGGGTATTTTTTCACAAAAATATTAATTTTTCTAATTTTTGATCAGCTTGGGGAGGACACAGGCATCCCCTGAGCTCTCCCCCCACATACACCTTTGGTCACGTTCAGGGCACAGAGCTGCTGTAACCCTGTGGTCACAATCAATATTGCACACTGAGTTCAGAATGTTGGATTTGATTCTCGCTATAACATGATTGAATTTAGTTGCATCGGCAGTTACATGGGCAATTTCGGATTGCTCCTCCAGTTGTGTGAACCACAAACATTCTTGACATATATACTAAACATGATTTACTATTTATGAGCAATGTGATACTATATAATGCAAACCTGGCAGTCAAAAGTCCAGAGCATTTACTGTCAAAACTTGTGAAAAGATTCCAACTGTCTTGTTGTATTCCTTGAACCAAGTTTGTTGAAGATGTGCACGAAATGCGATCATCCTACTATACCATACATGCTCAACCCATGACCTGTGGACCAAATGTAGCCCTATGAAGTGACAAATAACCAAACCACTCAAGTGGCCCACAAAAGATTATCAAATAAATATAAATGGTCGAGGAACATTTCCAGATTACTTTGGTGGCTTGTGGCACATTTACGCAGCCAACGGCATATATCCAGATAATTTAAGCCACCACAAGCACATTTCTAAATCACTTAATGACCTGGGGCATACCTCTAGTTCACTTAAGTGGCTCTTTCTTTCTTTCAAACGGAGCACAACTCGGATCTATCACCATCTATGGACGATTTAGTTCCTAGTGAGTTGTGCAGAAAGTCTCTTTGTGTGTGCCTAACAATCTGACTTGAAGTTGGGAGATACGGAAAACCAACTTCAGCCGACCACCACTGTGCTGACAGTACGGTTCGAACCCGGGACCTCGCCACACGAGTCCATCACTATGACAACTCAACCACCACAACGGCCACTTAAGTGGTTGATGCAAAATCACTTTAGTGGCCAAAACATGTTTACAGTTCGCTTAAGCGGCTCATAGAGAGAATTTTTATAGATCATTTAAGTGACTGGTTGAACTGGGTTCGTGGCCATGTCGGAGAAAAAGGGAACGAGGAGGCGGACCGATTGGCCAAGGCAGCAACCTTGAGCCGTACGATCCTCCTGGAAAAGAAGATTCCAGCAGCGACTGCAAAAAGGATAATAAAGATTCACATCCTTGGAGAGTGGCAGAAATTCTGGGACCACCCCGCCACACATGGGAAGTTAATCCATAGGGTCCTGCCCAAAATACAGTGGAGAGAGAGATCTTGGAGCAGAGAGAAGACGATATTCTTCTCGGGCCACGGGCCGTTCCCCACCCACTTCCTCCGCTTCGGGATCTCAAACAATGACAAGTGCCTGTGTGGAGGAGTCGGAAGCCCATTGCATTACGCAACAGAGTGCGAAAAGACCTCAGATTTCCACCTGGTTAAGCCGCTCCCTCAGTTGGAGCATGAATGGTTCAAAAGGATGGAGAGAGATGGACAAGCAATGGAAGCCATCAAGGACCTGGTTAAATTCCTAGAGGCCAACCAGGAACATCTCCACACCAAGAGGGATGAGACCATCCAGACTCCACATGAAACGCAACAACTGAGGAGGAGCGAAAGACTGAGAGCAAGGGCAGAAGCCGAAGACAGCGTCGATAGGGTACTCTCCCAGGAAATAGAAGAATTAGAAGACGAAGAATACGACACAGAGGGAGAGCAATCGGAGAGAGAAGAAGCGGTCGAAATATGGGAAGACTCTGACTTCAAATAGAATGATCCAGTGAAAGAGTAATCAAGAAACAAAGTCCCAATGATCAGTGTTTAAACTGTGAAGCACCCAACCAAAAGCTGAGGAGCTTTTGAATAATCGAACAACCCCCTCCCCTCATGCTGAAGGACCTGGCACCTGGTTGGACCAATGTGACACGAAGGGCTCACACTAGCCAACAAGCCAATGAGGGAAGACATGGGTCCAGGACCTCAATAAAGCTGGAAAGGACATCAGAACAGCTCATCGGAATAAATTGTATAATAGAAATATTTAAATCTGTATATACTTTTTTTTTTTTTTTTTTTAATAATGTGTTTTTATATTCAATGTCATGTATTTTATATTTTATATGCATAATAAAGCACCCGACATCGCCCAGCCCCTCATCCGGGCAATGGCTAAAATTGACAATGGTCGATAGAGCCTGGGCGGTGCACGGAATGAAATGAAATGAAATGAAAGATCATTTAAGTGGCTCAAGGCGCGTTTCCAGATAAATCAAGTGACATGCGACAAGCTCCCAAATCAGTGAAGTGCCACGCACTCCCAAAAAGGTTCAGCACCCTTGTATTATATACTCTACGTTGACTACTTTAAAGAGTATATATAGACTTATCTCGCCCATTGCCACCTCTGATGAGAGCTTTTGTTTTCTTCTCTATTCATCTCAAAATGTCTTTTGCGTGCATACTAACAGGGCAGTCTTTGGCAGAGCTTGAATGTGAGAGCCGGTCTCCCATTCAAACTCACTCTCTGCAGAGAGCAGGAAGACCTACAACATTTGATACTGACATAACATGAAAATTCGAGTATTTCCATCTTTACTCCAAAATATGGAAGAGAGAAGGCAGCACCAGCAACAACACGAAACAAGCACGATTCTGACAACATTAATACTTTTCGGCCGCATACATTCACTCATAACACACACATTCAGGCATATACCGATTCATTACAAATTCCATAGAGGAATGTGCATGTAAGGTCAAGTAGTTTTAGTCGCAGTCTTTGGCAGAGATCTGAATGTTGAAAGACCAAAATTGTTGATTTTTTTTTTCCTGGAAGCAAATGCAACTAATTAGTTCGATGAACAAATCAGCATTCATTACAGCACCATTTTTTTTCTCCTTCTCTTTAAAGGACAAATGCAAGGTTTCTGTGGAAGAGAATTCCAACATCTGTGAAAGAGGTAATATTCGTTGTTGCTTGTTTGTGGTTCGCTGTTTTGTGTCATTTAATCGTAAAATATTTAGCACATGCTATGATGTACAGTACATGAGCATTGTTTTATTTTTCTCTTTCCTAATTGCATAGGAAAATCCAGAACTAGCAAAGTTATGGCAGGTTGGACAAAAGCTGTGGAATCGGGATCCCACCGTTTATGATGCGCTCACGGAAGAGTGGTCTGAACACGTGAAGCCTATAATGGCCGCCATCAGTGGTAAGTTTGGGGAAAAAAGGGTTTTGGCATCCTTATTTTAACTATGAAAATATGTTTGCAAATATTTACAATGGTAGAAATTGGGAGTTTTGATTTGGGAGGCAGTTGATCAGACCCGTAATCTAAAAGCCTTTATTTTTTTGATCCTGACAATAGAGCCTCATGGGCTTCCTCAATTTCAAGACTGGCCTGTTTGAAATGTCTTACTGAGAAACGACATAGCCCAGGGGTTCTCAAAGTGTGCGCAGCAGAAGCGATGCATTACGGAAGACTGCTCTAGGGAGCTGCGGTTAAGGATCTATTAGAGAAAGGGGGGTGCTGCAGGTGAAAAAAAGTTTGAGAACCCCTGACATAGTCAATTATTATAATCGGTCATTCTATCCTACGCACAGATTTTGAGAGTGTTTAAGCTTGGTCACCTATGATGCACAGTCTGTCGAGACACGGGTAGTTTGTTCACAAGAATATTTTGCTTTGTGGATCAGCGAGTTTAACCCATTTCCTATAACTGGAAAAGGTTCTCTTTATTTTGCTGTTCGCGAGTGATCCAATGAATTCCAGGCCAACACTTGCCTGCCAGTTCCATGACTTCATTACCTGTAATATAAACTGAAGAGCCAAAAAAACTGGTACAGGAATGCTATGCAAATAGAGAGATATGGAACCAATCGGAGTACGGGGCTGCGGTCAGCAACGCCTATATAACACAACAAATGTCTGGCATAGTTGTTAGATCGGTTACTGCTGCTACAATGGCAGGTTATCAAGATTTAAGTGAGTTTGAACGTGGTGTTATAGTCACCGCACGAGAGATGGGATATAGCATCTCTGAGGTAGCGATGAAATTTGGATTTTCACGAGTGTACCATGAATATCTGGAATCCGGTAAAAAATTAAATCTAGGACATCGCTGCGGCCGGAAAAAGATCATGCAAGAACGGGACCAACGACGACTGACGAGAATCATTAAACGTGACAGACATGCAACCCTTCCGCAAATTGCTGCATATTTCAATGCTGGGCCATCAACAAGTGTCAGCGTGCGAACCACTCAACAAAACATCATCGTTATGGGCTTTCGGAGCCGAAGGCCCACTCGTGTACCCTTGATGACCGCACGGCACAAAGCTTTACGCTTCGCCTGGGCCCGACAACACCAACATTGGACTGTTGAGGACTGGAAACACATTGCCTGGTCTGACGAGTCTCGGTTCCAATTGCTTCAAGCTGATGGACGTGTATGGGTATGGAGACAACCTCATGAATCCATGGACCCTACAGGGTACTGTTCAAGCTGGTGGAGGCTCTGTGATGGTATGGGGGCATGTGCAGTTGGCGTGATATGGGACCCCTGATATGTCTAGATACGACTCTGGCAGGTACGTAAGCATCCTGTCTGATCACCTGCACCCATTCATGTCCATTGTGCATTCCGACGGACTTGGACAATTTCAGCAGGACAATGCGACACCCCACATGTCCAGAATTGCTACAAAGTGGCTCCAGGAACACTCTTCTGACTTTAGACACTTCCGCTGGCCACCAAAATCCCCAGACATGAACATTATTGAACATATCTGGGATGCCTTGCAACGTGCTGTTCAGAAGAGATCTCCACCCCCTCTTACTCCTACGGATTTATGGACAGCCCTGCAGGATTCGTGGTGTGAATTACCTCCAACAAACCAGTCACGGCCCAGGCTCTGTCCCTCCAGGGATATAAGCCTTTTACCCTTGCGGGTTGGGCCGCGCTGGGGAGAAATTGTACAATTACCTCCAGCACTACTTCAGACATTAGTAGAGTCCATGCCACATCGTGTTGCGGCACTTCTGCGGGGGCCCTACACGATATGAGGCAGGTGTACCAGTTTTTTTGGCTCTTCAGTGTATATATGTTATGGCGAATGTGATAAATCAGTTATTATGCATAATTGCTAATTGTCTCAGTAAGTTTAATAAATTTATCACTTCTACAGGAGATACTCAAGCGTCATGGGTAAATTTTATGAATGTCAAGAAAATATATTACTGTTATCGCGATTATATATAATACCCAAGTGTCATTGGTAAATTTGATAAATGGTAAAAAATTATCACTTTTACCAGAAAATGATCTTTTTTCGCATTTATCAAATTTACCAACAGCACTTGGGTACGAAGATTAGCTTATTATGCATAATTACCAATCATCTCAGTAAGTTTAATAAATTTACCACTTTTACTGGTGGCGGTTATGCATAATACTCGAGCATCATTGGTATTACTTTTACCAGTATACACGTAACACCCAAGTGTACCTGGTAAATTTGATAAATATATTAAAAAAAATCCAATTGAGTCGCAGTAGCATGTTTGATAAATAGCTATAATCTGACCCTGACATAATGAATGTCCATTTAATGAATTTCATGATTAAAACTATGATTTTGTGATTAATAATTTGTTAAATCGAAGAATTTGTTGAACAGGAGTTCATTAAATAGGGGGTTTTTATATCAATATCAGATGTGAGAATTAATCAAAAAGGAGTTGGGGGTAATGTTCAGAAAAATTTGTTAAGTCACAGTATATATCCGTTTCAGAATGGCTCACGAGTACAGTCATCTAAATAATAAACCTTATCATGGCAATGGGACAGATTTATCATATTTTCCGATATCAGATGGTAATTATACATAATCGGTACCAGTGCATATTGCAACGTTTCAACTGCATTAAGGTTTTTGTACACATTGCTGCAAGAGTGACCCGGCAAAGACGCATCGACAATGAAAAATTTATTAGGTTCCCTAACAATCAAAAAAGTTCTGAACAGAAAAGTTTATCACCTTTTTCCATGAGTTGGGAAATTCGGAGTCAAAGCATCAACAATCAGTCTTTTTGACAACAAGTAGTAGGGTTCACTCGGCGACGATAAGTAATCAGCAACAAATCTGTGGGGTCTGGTCAGTGGCAATGAGATCAGAGTCCGATTGGCAGGTATTTTTCAGAGATCTCAGCAATGACTTGGCAGATTTCTTCTAGGGATGGAGAACTCCTAGCACACCAGCAGTGCTCACGTTGAATCACAAATGCAGTCAAACAGAAGGAACTGCACCGTATACAAGTTAGAGTGCTCCAAGCGCCATCTAGACTAATTTGCATACCAGGAAGAATTTCCCTCTCCACACTAGTACAGCAGTGTAGCCAAGAAACACGTATGTTGAAGTGAGGAAAATGACCTCCCTTCACGTTGTCTTCGCATGTGTTGCCTAAAAGTTAATTTGATTCAAAGTTTGGCCTATTTTTGTCACTGAAAAATCAGGCTGACTTGTAAGCTGTATTTGCATCAAAATTCAGCCGATTTAAAAAAAAAAAGTGATGTTTTGAGAAAATTAATTTATATTCAGTTTTTGTTTTGTTTTTCCGCAGACAAGACGAGGAACAGAGCTCTCCAGCTTTTGTCAAAGGCTTATTCTTCGATCAGCTGTGATCATATTCCAGTGTTTCTCGGCCTGCCTTCGGACGAGTGTGCAGAAGGTTTGTATATTTGAAATAATAAGTTCTGTGCATGATGATCCGTGATCGATATTGTAAAAAATATATATATAACTGAATTCTGATTTCACAAGAAAAAATATCAGACAAAGCAATATTTTAATTTCTTTAAATTAAAATCTTGCTCTCATCGCAGCTATTTCTTTTCAATTTTACTACCGTAACATAGTGTTAAAAATTCAGATGTTGGCTAGATAGCGCCACAACAGTAAATTTCATAAGAGATTATGTAGGCCTCGGAAAAGACAAATACTCTGCAATTGTTGCTTCTAGAAGCTGAATGATCATTAGATTTTAATCCTGGTTCCAACTCAGACATTTATGTATAGCTGTCAAAAAGATCAGCTCAAAACTCCTTGGGTGGTATATCCCCCATTAAAGTCTCATCACACATCAAGATAGCTGGTATGTTTTTTAACCCTTTGACTGGTATAATTTATATATGAGGCACGGCCTAGATGTGTTTTATGTTGTTCTCATCAGATATGTGCATAGGTGCCAGTTCCCAGACCTGAAAATTCTGTCGTTTGTCACGTGACTAAATACTTCGTCAAAAAAAAAGTCTTGCAAATAAAAGGAAAATTGAAAATTCTTTGAGGGATTACTGCTATTTGATCGTACACGCACCTCATGCAGAATTTCTAATGAATCGATACCTGCTGGAAAGTGTGTTTCAAGTCCTAACATATTTATGCCATCAGAATTGTGCTTGTTTCATGTTCTTGCTGGTGCAGCCATCTGTTTCCCCGTATTTTGAATCGAAGTTGGTAAATGCTTGAATTTCCATGTTATGCATCATGTTGAAGGTCTGCCTGCTTGCTCTCTGTAGAGAGACTTTTTCTTAATTAGGACACCGGCTGTCACATCTCGAAGTTGGAAAAGCACAGAAAACCAACTTCAGCCGACCACTAAAATGCTGTTAATGGAGTTTGGGCCTGGATTCTCAGAATGAGCGTCTAGCTAAGTCTTTGAGGGACTTAATGGGATTACCATATAATTAGTGATCTCACCCTCATACATTCTCTGGTTTTCCTCAATTATAAGACAATTTTCTGCACCACCAGTCAAAGATATAGGTAAATAACACTCTCTTAGGCGTTTTTTCCCTTGCACTGACCTATGCCACTGTGGTGGTCATGATGGACTTGTATTGTGTGAGGACCTGGGTTCGAACCCCACAGACAGTGCAGTGGTGGTCGGCTGAAGTTTATTTTATGTGGTTCCCACCTTCAAGGTATGGATGCGAGCCGATCTTCCCATTAAAAGTCTCACAGCAGGCCTACAAGGGTACAAATATTTTAATCATTACACTTCACTCGCAACTTGAAATATAAATGACAGCACTGAAAATCAGACCCAACACTAGATATGTCGTCAGACTGTTAGGTACACACACTTTGTTCCAGACTCTGCCACTGGGCTCATCCTGCAACCAAGATTCGTGGCAGAGTCCTGGTGTTCATACATTCATATGCACCGATGCACGAGTGAAAGATCTCTGAAATTTTTATGGGACATTTCTGTGTTTTTCCTAATTACGGCAATCCCATTTTTTTTTAAGATGTGCTGTTTTTTCCTGTATTTTTGATGAAACCCATTTGAATTTTCATTCCTCACTAAAATTAAAGATTATTTATATTCATGCCGCTGTGGTGGTTGAGTGGTTATAATGCCGGACTCGTGATGCGAGGATCCGGGTTCGAACCCCACAGTGGTGGTTGGCTGAAGTTGGTTTTCTGTGGTTCCCAACTTCAAGGCGCAAATGCGAGCCGATCTCCCCGTTAAAAAGTCTCGCCACAGAGAGCAACAGTCCTACAACGGTTAATCATTCAACCATAACACTTCACTCATAGTTAGTAGAACTGGGGGCAGATGACGGCACTACACATAACAAGCATTACACAGAAACAAAACTTTACGTCAGGTTGCACTACACGTACACGCACATTCCCGCATGTACCGATTCGTTGGGGGGTTCCGGGGGGGGGTGCATGTGTGGTGTAGCAGTAGTAGGTAGGGGCTCGGGGATCCATGATGTTCTTAAGTCAGCCACCTCGTTGGGCAATTTGCCTGTTGTGGCGCTGTATTTGTATTTGTATATAATTTATAAATTTCACAAAATAATTATAGAGTCAACGCTCATTTTTATGAACCCGTATGGACGTGAAAAATAGTTCGTAAAATCGAAAGTTTGCATTGGGAAAAGCATTTCAAGGAATAGTAAATTATTTGGGACCATAAGATTAGTTCATTAAAATTAGTGTATAGTTTGTAAATTAAAGGTTCGTAAAAACGAGCGTCGACTCTATGAATATTTATCTCACATATTTTGCCATGCCAAACTTTTTCTTTAAGAATTGATTTTAATTCACCGTGATTTGCAGTTGCCTTTATTACAAAGAACTTGGTTTCTGACTGGAAGATTTAAAGAAGGCTAAACAGTCTGAAGGCTTCTGGGTAAATTGGAAGCTTTGGGCACCTATGTATGCAGTATAAATATGCGAGCCTGTCTTCAAGGCTGTAACTAGAGGGGGGCAGGGCAACTGCCTCGGGTGGCAGAATTTAGGGGGCTGGCAGTTTTAGGTGGGAACAAAGAACACTGATACAAAATTATATAACTTCAAAGGTGTGGGGCAGCGAAAATCTTAGTTACGGCCCTGCAGTCTTCCTTTTGAAAAGTCTCTCCTCGGAGAGCAAGTACTACAACATGATACTTACTTAACATAAAGATTTTCATTTCAGAATTCAAGCATTTACCATCTTCACTTCAAATTATGGGAAAGTAGATGGCTGCACCAACAGGAATGTGAAACAAGCGCAACTCGCACATAAATACGTTAGAGGCCATGCGCACACTCAGGAATATACCACATTATATACATACACTACCAGAATACACATTCTGGCATGTACCGATTTGTTAGAAATTTCGTAGAGGAATGTGTACGAGGCGTGTGTATGTTGAAGTAGCAGTATGAGAACTTGACAAATCCCAGGTGGGGTGGAGACTAAAAAATTGATATTGCCATCTAAAATGTTCTATGCTTAATTACTAGCTTAGGCAAAAGAAATGCACTTGGTTCCTAAACTGTTATCAAGTTCTGTGCCACCTCGTTGGGCATTTTGTCTGTTGTGGCTTTGTATTTGGTGTAAGTAAATGTGTGTATTGCAATGCCTGTTATTATTTTGTGCGTATTTAATGATTAATGTAATTTCTTTTTTTCAGTTATCAAGACCCTCGGATGGGAAATCGATGGAGAAGCCAACATTGTGAGGCCCAAGAAGAATGGTAAGTTTGTGTGCATGTTCTAAGATCAATCTTGAATGTTAAATAAAATAAAACATTTTCAAACTGCAACATACAGTAATGCCCCATTTTATATATATATATATAGGAGCTATGATGCAGATTGAAAAGAGTGCAAGTTTTCGATCTGATTATGTCTTCTAAATCATCTGACAGTACTTGGTGCATTTGCAAAAAGTTGTGTAACAAAATAATTTAAATGCTCGTCTCAGGAAATATTCAGTATATGTCAATGCTTTTTATGTCTGCGGGTAGATATCATTAAAGCAAATCCAATGATACCCCTCCCAGTTTCAATTTCTCTTGCATGTGGCCCTCTTTCGTAATGAAATTGTCTTATATCTGAGAGGTTCACAACATAAACAAACAGCATTGAGAGATATCGTATGTTAGCTATTCCAAAGACAAATTTGATTATACCAATTCAATTGTTGTATATTACTTACCACACGATTTAAGGCACAAAGAGCATATTCAAGCAAAACTGGTGGCCGTGTCTATGCCTCAGCGTACCCAAATTTGTTTTTAGATATTTGAAGCTAAAATATGAGTAAAAAGCCAATATAATGATGTTAACTTGCTGTTTTGGCTGTACAAGAAATGAGGTTTGTTGCCCAATTGATAACAAAACACTGTTGGATTTGCACGAAATCATGCCCTAGATATTAACCTGTGCAAAACTTTTGAAAAGAGTTGATAAGGGAAATTTCATTCCTGCCAAGCCAAACCAGCGACATTTAGAGGTTTTGTTTTTCTTCTCATTCTCAAGTACATATTTTGAATTTCATTTGCATTTATCAATTTTTGTGACTGTTAGGAGCTTGTATATCAGCAAAATTATTTTATGACCACCCTGTATATAATTAGCATATCCAGGGGGTTACTGCGTAGTTATATTCTTGCTTTGATTTTAAAAACTCTTGACTCGCCGAACGATCAGTTTGCTGCTACAATATAGAAGCGATCAGCTAATCAAACTTTGTCCTTCTCCCATTCAATGCTATTTTGTTTTTGTGAAAATTAAATCAGTGTATATTTAATACAAATGCTTTAATTTCATCAACAGATCTCCGTGCTGAAGAGCCATCACCAAGTGAAGAACGGTTGGCGAAATTAACGGAATTTGTTTCATTCTTAGAGAATTAGGACTATTTGTGTGGAGAGGTTGTTTGTGTAATTCATGTTTATTCCGAATAAACATTTTCGTTTTGTTCATTTCATGTTCTTTCATTACTTTGAATTAATGGAGATGAGCACGAGATAAAAATTATGGATATTATCTTATGTGAATGGAACACATTAGAATATGAGTATTAGCGAGAGTTGGGACCATGAAAGTAAGTCGTACTAATAGAGAAAACAGGCCAGTAACAACTCCACAAAAAATACTTATTTTGCACAATAGCTTTTTTTTTTTTTTTTTGAGGGAGCCTCTAAGAAAAAGTCTGCCCTGAGAAGTCCTGCCAGCAGTTCAGTCTTAATGCATGGACCTCATTAAAACTAGATCGGGTTAACATTTTCGAGTAACATGTCAAACTGGTAGAAAGTATATATTTCCAGCCTCGGTAGGGACCTCGCGATACTCTGAAGACAGCCCTGCCTGCGAAAGAACGTTTTAAGTGTGGGATCCATTGTATATATATTTTCATAATGCCCCTCTGACCTTTAAATCTGCTTACGAGAGCTTTATTTTTCATCATTTGGTAATTTTTCAGATATTTCTGTCACAATTAGCGGTTTTGTTGACCTTTTACATTATTTTTGGTGTGGCAATTGCCAGTATTTTTTCGTATTAGAGATCCGAAATCCCTGCATGTTTCCTGGGGAAATATAGTCAGCCTAGTACTAATGCAATTTGAAATCTGTGTCAAAATACTTGGTTTTGCTGCCATCTGTCCAAGATGAAAGTTCAAGAACTCCATGAGAAGGAAGAAAAAAAAAATTTTTGTTCAATTTTTTAGAAAAGAGACGAAAAATTCAACTAGCACTATTTTGAAACCATAGATGGAAGCAAATTCATGATATGGGATATTTTTATTAGGCTAAGCCAGTGATTTCCAACAAGGGTGTTAACGCCACCAGGGGGGTGGTAGAAACTATGGGTGTAACAGGATCCTATGAGTTAGATTGCGATGGGAGAAAAGAATTTCTGAAGAAAGGGGTGATGGGACAAAAAGAGGTTGAGAAACTAGGGCTATTTAAACTATAGCCATTTTCATGTCAACAAACATGGCTTGCCATGTGTTGAATTTGCAGCCAGGCTCTGATAGAATGTTCCTGATGATATTGCTGATACAGACTGACATTGATGTAAACAAACTCTACCTTAAAGTAATGCTAGTCAGAAAAAAAATGTGCCAATGGTGGTTCAGATAACCAAAAAGTACAAAGTAAGCATCAGAAACTCCAAATATAGTATCCTCAAGGCCGTAACTAGGGAAGGGCAGAGGGTTCTGGTGCCGAACTACAAAGGGTGCCAAATTCACGACCAGAGGTTGCAATAAACCAAACTTTTCCTGATCGACAGGGTTCATGCTTACTTCTATTTGCTGCCGAGTATCTTTATTTACAATCCATCGAGTATCCTCTCATCCAAAGCAAACATATTTGAAATATCTTAGTTTGGTGAAATATCGTCCTAACATAAGCTAGAATGTTCCAATATGTCAGCATGCATCAAACACATGATTATGTATGAGGTATACTATATTTCAGGAAGAACATTGAAAACAAATATTAGGTTGTTGCATACAGAATGTAATTTTCTGGTAAAGTAATTTTGCATACATATAACACCACCAGATGGTACTAAATTCAGTTTTTGCAAAGATTTTTTTTGTTTTTGTCAACTGTAATTTTTTTCCCCTTTCATCTGCAGTGTCGCTTCACGCACTGAATATGGCAATTCATGTACAACTATGAAATAGGATTTTGATACCTATAATTAGGAGATAATAAAAAAAACCCTTTTGAACGGTTTTTTAGCTATTAGAAATCAAAGGGAATGAAACGCAAATGTCGCACATCACTAGTCCTCAACGTAATTTGTACGCACCATATTTTTGCCAAAAAAATGAATGGATGAGTTACCGAGTGAGTGGGCAATTGAGCGACTGTATGAGCAAGCAATTGGGTGAGTGAGAGATTGAACGAGCCAGTTATTGTACACTATATCACATTACCAATGAATTGTTAGCGGTGAGACTTGTCACTTGGCTGCGAATTTTTCTTTTGGTGAATGGTTGTCAGTGAATTTTCCACACACGGACATTTGCTGTATATATTTTTTCTGTGTCTAAATCAAAAACATTCTTTGTTATGGTGAACATCTCACATATTCACGCAAAATCAATAGAGAGGAAACAAATGAGTAACGAGTGAAATGTGTTTTCATTGGTGCATGCTTTACTCAATATATATGTATAGATATATATAATATATATATATGTATAATATCAACAATAAGTTAACCATAAAGTTTATGTTCGGTCATAGATCTCGAATTTCAAACAATAATATCACTTGCACGTTACAACCCACATTACATTTTCGATGAGGAAAAAAAATGCAAAGGAGTCACAGTACATATATAATATATATGATGAGGGGGAAGGAGGAGGGGAAATGCTAACATATCTACAGTTATACAAAGGCGCTATTTAAAGCTCTGGGTTAATTTTCTTTATGCTTTCCGAGGTGAAAATTTCGGATTGACTGGCCCTTGAGTGAAAGACCTCAGCTCATACTGCCACTGACCGTGCACAGAGGCAGCGTCAAGATCGCTCTTGCGGAAGATTATCATTCTAATGTCAGTGTGCAGGTAGATGCGACCCGATTTTGAACTTGCAAACCTTCGGAAGAAAATAAAACGGACATCTCTTAATTTACAGCAAATTGAATTTCATTTAATGTGAGAAATTTAAAAGGAAAAAATACTTTTTTTTCTTAAATTTAAAGTAAGCTTTACCTAAGGTGAATGAGGTAACGCAACCATTTCTGAGCATCTGGATCGTTTCCAGAAGAATCTGTTGGCATGTAGAGAGTCCTCTGGCGGAGAAACGTTTGGCAGTTTGGTGGCATGTCGCTCAAGTCATATCGAACTACGAACATCTTTACTACTGTGCGATGAGGATTGAAGAGAGTCTGAAATATATAAAAATCAATATGCTCAAGCTTTCCAGTGTTGCATACATCGCTGTCAAAATTCCATGGTCAGAAGAATCACTAATAAAGTGAGCGAAAAATGTCTGGTGGTATAGTGTGTTTGAAACCAGCTCAGAGGGCAGGTTCAAAGAATGAGTGGTCAAAACAATTAGTAGGATGGGAGAAGGGTGGCAACATTTACAGCCCACAGGTGTTAAAACTAAATCTGCTTCTGCCTAAAGAGTGAGGGACCAAACGAGTGAGTTTGCAAGCATGCGATTGACGTAAAGAGAGAAGGGCCAGGTCAGTAAGCAATCAAAAGAGTGATTTAGAAAGCATTAAAGCAACCAAAAGAGCATGCAAGAGAGCGAATGACCAAGAAAATATGCAAGGAGTGAGTGAACATAGTGACCTAGAGAGTTTGCGAGCATTGGAGTGATTAAAGTGTGATGTAGAGAGCAAAAGACCAGTCACTGAGCAAGCAAAAGAGTGACCTAGAGAATGTGTGAGCATGAGAGTGACCAAGAAAGTGTGCTGATGTTTGCTGGATTAGCGCGAGTTTACTGTAATAAATAAAAAAAAGACAGCGAGGACCCTGAATTATGGAATATCTTTCTATTTGTATGCATGCGATTTCAAATCATGGGTTCTACACTTGGAAGGAAGGTAAAATAACTGCACATCAATACAATAAATTTGACAAATAGAGTAGAAATTTTTACTCACAACTTGAACGGTACCGCTCTTTGGAACATGGTAGTCTTTTTGGCTAAGATTTATGTGGCCCTGAAATGACAAAGAAAATAAACATACATTGTATTTTGGCGGATGCAATTTATAAGTATGGTCAGTCTTTAACATCATCCTGCCTATAACATCAGCTTATAGTCAAGTCATATACCACCCCACACACACATTCTGCAGCAGTGCCTCTACACAGATCTTCAGCAGGTCTTAAGCCAGATTTTTCATGGGCCTCCCTATAATCAATTTTTAGTGTGAAAAGAATGATAAAAATCATCCCATTCCCTTGGGCTGAAGCAGCCCTGTCAGCCCCAAACACATGCACTTCTTAAATGCCCCTCTGAAAATTCTAATGAAACAGTGAAAGCTGGAACATGCTGAGTGTGTGTGTGTCATGTAACTAATGTAAAGATGATTTTGAAAAGAGAATGCATAGGTTATATATTCAATAAGTGCTGCCATCCTTCTTCTGAATTCATGAACAAATTGGCAGGTCATTGCCTGTAAACATCTGAAGACGACACAGACCTGCTGGATAGGTGAAACGAAACCAAAATGACAAGAGCAAATGCCCATTTTCATAATAAAAGTAGGGGGAGAAGAGAACAATTACTCTTTGGTTCCGACGTCTCTGAACTTGTATGATGTAAATCTATACATACTCAAGCTCTTTTTATTCAACTCATCTAGAAATTTATACATACAGTAAAGCCTCTCTATACTGTAAGGTAACCAGGACCAAAGAAAATATTACCCAACAAACCTTATAAACAGAGCCGTCTTAAGGCATGGGTCCACTCGGGAACCTCACAAAAATGAGATCTGGTTGAGATTTAAGAATTTGCCTGGTAAGGCCTCCGAAAAATCATTCGGCCCATGATGCTCTTAAGACAGTCACGCTTATAAAAAATTTATTTTTCTTGCTTTCACACCAGCAAAGTCTTCATCAACCTACATCATCAACATTTATTTTATCCACTATGTCTGTTTTGACGGATAATAATGTCGCTAAAGATGAGTCTTTCTTGACTAATTGCATATCTTAAATAATATTTTATTAATTTTAAGCATGAAAAGCTTCTTTCTGCATCTGCCACTGTTACTGGAACAGTGAGCAGTATCCCATATGCCAAGAAAGTATTCGAAAAGGATTTTGGTTCTTGTTCATGAACTTTATAAAACCCATTGAATATAATTGGGTAATAACTTGCAAAGCACTTTGACATCGGAGGATTCTACACCCCCCCAAAAAAAATATGCATACTATCAGTCATATTGTTGGTGGCTGAGGATCCATTTCTTGTGAAATATATCACCCACTTTTTTCTCTTTACCAGAAGGCTGAATTGAGGGCTGCAGAAATTTTTCAAACGCACTATGTTGTGTTGTAAGATATTGTTTTCGCTTTTCCTTTTTTTTCAGTCTTTTCACTACCAGATTCATATTTCCGAAATTTGTCATGCTCTCTTGATGACATTATTGTTACGAAGATAACCCTAAGTTGAAAACTTGAATCTCATGATCACACTCACACAGAACAGAAACTTGAAATCCTACAGAGAAACTGTTAGTATGTGAGATTGAAATGTTGCACTTCATGCCTCTGGAAAACACTCAGAAACTCACTGTAGCACAGTGTTGCATTTTGCAAAAGATGGCAGTTGGAACATTTAGAAAAAAATTGTCATTTAGCCCTGATGTCAATCAACACCATAGAGTATAAATAAACCTCCCCAACTCATAGGCATGCAATTTTTCTCCTCTTAGTTTCTCCCTGGAAGGAGCTTCAATATGAGGAAGGTATTCGACCAACAACATGACAGTTAGTGTATAAGTTGTACTTGTTATATGTGGGCAATGTATATATATATAAGTGTATATAAGCAATGTGTGCTAAAAAGAGGCAGACACTCCAACACCCTTCACGGATACAATCTTGAAAGATATAATACACATTATACATACACACAGTATATGCATGTATTCCCATAAATAGATATTGGAGCTGGGATGTTTAGTGCATTCTTTCCAGCCACTTCCCATCCTCATTCAACACAAATTATGATTTCTTTTTTGTTTTATCATTACTTTATATAATTAGTGTGCGTGTGACGAATAATTTTCCCTTATATATATTTTCATTACATTATTTAGATTTTTCTAACATTTTCTTTGTTGAAATGCAGCAATCTTGTTTTATTATTGAAATTTTTACAAAAATTACAAAAAAAAAAATTTCTACCAGAAGCGTGGGGCCTGGTGTGGCCACACCTGTCGCACATCCCTAAGGGTGACCCTGCTTTTCCAGAACATAACGGTGATGGAGCGCCCACACACTTTAGCATGGCTGCCTGACATGTCCTGAATGCCAATTGATTGTATGAGGTGGACCAGCACATGAAAACAGTTGTGTGCAAGATACCCCTGAAGAGACTGCGGAAGATCTTGGTGCAAGAATCCTTGTTGCAGTGGACAAGATCAATACACCACCAGGAGTCTATGAGAACGGTGCGGCAGTCTTTCATTCGCCTACGTGAACTGCACAATGAGACACTTGGTCTTCACTTTGAGTATCTCAAAACAAGTATAAAATTTTAGACCAATCTCAGCCAAATTTTGTATACCAAACAGAACCGTATTTGAATAAGCTACAAATGCCTGAAATAGACAAAAACTGTTCGTAAGCCTCAACAATGACTTTCAGAATGTTTAGTTTGGTTACAGTGGTTACCATAACGCTTTGATATCTCCTTGAGATGGGAAGCGGGGTGTGTCCGGTCCTTCAATGTTACCAAATAATATTTTTCAGGCATGCTTATCCCTTTGCAATGGTTTGTCACTTCCCTTATGCTCCCTAATATGGAGAAAATCCGGGCAGCGCCGGGCATTACTGAAAGTCATAAATAAAATACATTAATCTTCTCTGTGAAGAGCTCTTACCAAATAAGGCGAGGTCACCTTGTCTATGTCCTGTAAAGTATAAAAAAATATAGTGACTGGCAAAGTAATGTGACGTGGACAAAATGACCCACTGGCACCAATCTCAGCTGTGAACCCCTCGACTGTACTGACCGGATCCAAGCGCCCATTCAGAACAGACTCCTGTGAAATAAATGTGAATGCACCATTAACATTTACAAATAATTAAGGAAAGAAAATAGCCAGATAATAAGAAAACTATTCAGATGCTTATGTGGTAACAAATTCGTAAGAAAAAAAAGGTGTTTGAAAAATGCTGATATAGTCTGATCAGAATGTTTCTCCGTAACAAATACGTATCAGTTAATGCAGGTGCGTTGTCGAGCACAAGGCCATAAATTAAAAAATGTAAGGTTTTGTCTGATTATGAACAACAACTTCAAGAGCCATTTAAAAGCTGAACAATTTCTTATTGAAGCCAAATAAACATTAAAATTTAGGGTGAAATATTATTTCATGTTTTCAATCCTTCACAGGCTGAATAGAAATCTTGAGTGGGCCAGATTGGCCCTGAGGTTTGCTTCTATATATAAACCATGAGTGTACACAGTGGCATATTTATGGGGGGTTTAGCGGGATATAGCCCAGGGAGGCAAGTTCAGAGGGGCAGCAAATTGAAAAAAAAAGTGGCTGGGAAAATTAGTAGAATAAGAGAAGGGTTGCAAAACCAATAAATCCACTTCTGCCTAGTGAGAGAGTGACCTAGAGAGTTTTACGAGCATGTGAGAGAACAGAAAAGTGTGCAAGCACCTCAATGAGCAAAAGAGTGACCTAGAGACCAAGCACCCAGGTCAGTAAGCATGTGCAACCATGACAAATCATCCAAAAGATTGATCTAGAGTGTGTGAAAGCATATGAATGACCAAAAGAGTGACCTAAAGAATGTGAAAGTACATCAGTTAGCAAAAGAGTGACCTAGAGAGTGTGTGCAACCATGTGAATGACCAAAAGAGTGACCTAAAAAATTTGTAAGTACATCAGTTAGTAAAAGAGCGACCTAGAGAGTGTTCAAGCATGTGAATGGCAAAAAGAGTAAACTAGAGAGTGTGTGCAAGCGTGGAAGTGTCTGAAAGAGTGACAGAGAGCAAGGGACCATGTCAGTGAGCAATTGAAAGAATGACCTAGAGAGCAAAGAATCAGGTGAACAAGCAATTGAAAGAATGACCTAGAGAGCAGATAACCAGGTGAGCGAGCAACCAAAAGAATGGCCCAGAGAGCAAAATACCAGGTCAGTGAGCAACTAAGAGTACCTAGAGAGTGTGAAAATGTGTGTGACCAAAAGTGAGCAAGTATGGAATGACCAAAAATGAGTGAGCATGGGAGTGACCCAGAGAGTATGCAAGCATGAAAGTGACTTAGAGAGTATGAAAGCATGTGTGTGTGACAAAAAGAGTGACCAAGAGACAGACATATTTACAGGAGTGGGTGAGGCAAACAGATTATAGCACCATAGGGTAGCAAAACCATAAATTCACCACGAGTGCACAAACACATTTTCATCATTTTCAATAGCTAGAAAACTTTCTAGAAACTCTGAAAATACTTGAACAGAATTGAAAATGCAAATTTAATACACTTCTTTTCTACAATTAAGACAATGCTTTACCTCGAATGTTCCAAGGAGACTGCTGATGGTCATAGAGGCAGGAGCGCTAACACTGACATGTATGGCTCTTTGCTGTTGTACTTCTCCGTCGTTTGGCTCCTTTTCAAATAAAGCTCTGTAATAAAATAGAGAAATGAAAAATAATTGTTAAAACAAGTATCGGAACAACATAGAATAGTTTCCACTGACGATGCACAACAGGCACTTATATCGAATAACCAAAAAATTTAGCTGAAAAGTAACTAGCGACGTATGGTATAAAAAAGGCCATTAGAGACACACCAAGAGACGAATTTAAATTATACACGCTAGTTCATATTTAATCCCTGATAGCAAAAGACTACTTACGAAGAAATTTAAACTTCATCTACGAAACTTTTACCTTTTAATGGCAGAAACTGAGGTAAGAGAACTGTCGAAGTCAAAACATGTGCCTGACTTCCTTATTGGGGCCTGCAATTAAAAAAAAATTACATTAAAAAACACTAGACCAGAACTGCAAATGTTTGTACATTTTACAGAGCACACAGCACCGTTATCTGAAAACTCATGTAAATACAGAGCTAGGGTTCAATCGGAAGCTGATTGATGGTTTTGTCCTCTTACTTGCATTCTAATCCAATTCCTTTGACCAATCATTCCTTAAATTTGCCCCATCTAAACTTGTCTCCCATGGACAATGGACAGAACGGACCGGGCACTATCAGGCTCTGTCGTTTATGCGATATAAGCTCATTGCCCCAGAAAGCATGGTTGTGCCAGAGAAAATAATTGGGGTCCCTATCATAGGATCTAAATGACCCCTAGTCATGTATGTGCATTCATATGTAATTGGGGACATAAAAAACATGTGCAAGGTCAGACACATAATGAAGAAAATCAGATTATACAATGAGTTTGAGGCCCCTATTCTAGGGTACCTAGAGAGCTCTTAGACAATATGCATTCAAATGTGAGATTCAAACATGCACTAGTATAAATATATGCACAAAAGTGTGAGACACAACAAAACAAATACAAATAAATCAGGGGCATGACGTGGGACATAAAAGGTCCCCCAGTCTCATGTATATATACTCAGATAAAATTTCAAAAACCACGTGCAAGGCCAGGGATAACCAAAATAATCAGGTTAAGACAATGGGCAGCTCAATCCCCTTAGAATTGTGAACACCTCTGGACTCAATGAGCACAAGCAGGGATGTCTGAATTGTTTCAAACCTGTGGGTGCTCACTTTGACTTTCATGTATGATTTTTGATTTCCAAATCAATTCTGGACGATGCTCAATCCATGCTACAAATTACTTTTGCTTCCACACCATTGCACACAAGGCAAATCTAGTGTCATTATACTGGAATGTTATACAGCATATACGCCCCCACCAAGACCAGAAATAGCATAGAGGGAGCACCCGCATATGCCTTAGGTGGCAATAATATAGAAGCAGCAAATTTAAGAAGGAGCGAAAACAAAATAAAAACACTGAAAAAAAATCTATTGACTTTTACAGCAGCAAAATGGCTTTTGCCATCACCCCAAAAAAAATTCATAGTTTTGATCATTTGACTCGTACAACAGGATATAATCGCACCAGAAATAGAGTACAATAAGATTTTTACCGGACTTGAAGTTAGTGGGAGACCACTCTTCTTATGAAAGACTAAACTGGTAGCGCTATCTAGCGATCGCCTGAACTGAGCTTTGTCTGCAGCAGATGGCACTATGATGTTTCCCAATTCACACTGTAAAGACAATTGAAAGACAACTGTGAATAACAGGTAAATAACAATTTCATTCATCATCAGGTGATTTATTATAATGCAAATTGTTTTGAATAGCTGGAAGCTATATAAAACTAAAACTATTTATATATTCCGAGCATACAAAGACACAAGTAAATACCCGGATAATTTACTAACAATGCGGATCCAAAAAAATTATGATTTCTACTATCCAAAAGTGAACCGTAAAAATTTTAGTCATTTTCCCAGGTCATGCTACTTAACATGAATAGTACTCATGTGCAGAAACAATAAATGTGAATATGGAAATTTCTATTTGAAAATCCTGCAGAAAAAAATTCATCATCCACTAATTTCTGTTTGGACAACAGACTGGAAACGTGCTTGGTATAATATCTTCTGCAGTTTAGGTTACAGTAACAGGACCGCAATGGTTAATGGTACCACTTATGAGGATTTATAAGAAAGGGAAAGTGGCTAAAAAAATCCACATTCATAGGAATAATTGTGATGAAAACGTATCATTCTACATCACAATAATGCGAGAATTTATACAGCTTTCAAAACTGCCAGCAGTTATTGACCAATTGCAATGAGGGCTACTGTCGCACACTCTGCTGCATTTACTACCGTTCAATCGTGCATGCACTTCATACACATTCCTCTGCGAAACTTCTAAAGAATCTGTACAAGTCAGAATGAGTGTGTGTGGCCGTAAGATATCTGTGTTGCCAGAGTTGTGTTTGTTTTGTGATCTACTAGCGCTGTCTTCTGTCCCCCGAACGAAATTTCTGGCTACAGGCCTGCACTAAACATCTTGCATACAAGTATGAACAATATTCAATAACTTAGCTCCTTTTTTTACTTAATGCCCGGATACCTCCAGGGCCATGTGATTTTTCTGAGGCCTTACCTGGAAAATTCTTAAAAAATTCAACTACTACTACTTTTTAGGCCCCCTCTTCTCTTGAGGCCCCCAGACCGTGCTCAGGTGTGCCCATGAATTAAGACGGCACTGGATACCACTAGCCCGGGTGGGAAAAAGTGCCATGATGGACTGCATTGAAACATATTACTACATAAGTCTGGATATCTACTGGCTGCTTCATGCAACCAAAATTACTAATTATAGTATAGCGTCCCACAATTGAATGCTCAAATGTTTCAGACCGAAACTTCATGGCACGAAACTGCCCGATAGACACGTGTATAACACGCTTCCACAATTTTGCAATTTGACATTACTTTGGGAATGGATTAGCGTCAAATGGCACCCCACCCCCTTAATGACTGTAGAAAAGAAACAAGTAGAACAACACTAACCTCATCCACTGTAATAACTTTTTGTCCAGAGGATATCTTGGTCTTTTCGAGCAATGCTAAGTCATCACCGAAGTCAGACTCATCCTCTTCACTGGTGAATTTCATTTCGGAATTTAAACTCTCTAGCAGAGCTCCACATTTTTTGATGTTGACTCCGCTCATGTCGGGTATAGTCAGTGACTTCTTCGCAGCACTATCCTCAAAGTGATATGTTGACTTGGCGTTCCCATTATGTGATGATTTGTTCGATTGCTTCTGTTCCAGGCGATGCAGAAAGACGTTGAAAGATTTGTAGTAATTTCCTTGGCCCCTCTCGAAGTTATGATGGGAATCGTGATCGCGAAATGTGTTGAATACACCAAGGCCATCATTCGTATGAAACTTCATCTTTGGATTAAGTACAATCTTGGAATGTGTACCCGAGTTTTTGCACTTTGATTTGCTCCCCCTGCAAGGCTTTTGAAGACTTTGTGATTGGGAATCGAGTCTCTGATTCAGACCAGATTCGCATGCGTGACATGCAAACATGGAATGCATGGAAGAATTGCTTGGCGTAAGATTCAGTTTTTCAAACTCGCTACATAGAGAATTGATGTCCTGTGCGCTTTTGTCTAGAGGTGAGTTTGTATTCGATAATTTATGGTCTTTGCGGCCAATGAGATACGTATCTTTTGACTTCTCACACCCTGTCCTGGAACCAGAACACCGATTCCGCAATCTGCGCAGAACATTTTCCATTTCTGCTTTTGGTACACAGCTAATGTCTTCACCCGGATACAAATAATAACCTTTGTAATCTGTCTTCATATTGCCTTGCCCTTTGTCCATGCCAAGTAGCAAACTGTCCAAATGTCGATTGCCCGTCTCAGCTTCAAGTGCCGATGACGATGATAATATTGCACTATTTTGAAGACTATCACTGAGATTTCGTTTCAGAACTTTTTGGAATACTGAACGCTGGAGAGGTCGACTCCGCTCTTGAACATCTGGGCTTAGCCGTTGACGTTGAGCTTCCCGTTTGGCGATGGCACCTTTGCCAAACATCAAGTGCTCTGGGACTTCTAAACTCGGACTACCACATCTTGATGGAGACTGGTATCTCTTGGGATACATACACAACGAATTTGGAGGATCCAGCAAACTATCACCAAGCATTCTGTCAGCTGGACTGCTAGTTCTCGATGGCTGGTGAACTTCCGTCGGTAAAATTCCATCGATGAACTCGCCGTCTTCCTCTGCACCATACAATATATCCTCTTCGCTTCCCCATAGACAACTCGATTTTGCTTCTTGCTTGCTAGACATCTTTGCAGAACTGAATGCTCCCATGTGCTTGTGACAAATGACACTAGGTATCTCACCACACCGTGGATGCGTTTTCACCAGAACTTTCATTGCTGCATTCCGTCCGATGTTGGCAACAGGGAAAACATGGCAGTCTGGTGCGGCTGAAAACCTACTCGAAAATGCTTCACCCGGAACGCAAACTCTGCAACACATTAGAGAGAAAATAAATCGTAGTGACACATTTTACATGCATCATCCATGACGTACAGAAAACGCAAATTGTCAATACATGCATGCATCATCCAACGGTACAGAAAAATCAAATTTTTAAAATCAAAACTGTATTAGAATAATTTGTCGATACTGACCTGTAATGAACATTTTGTGGGGACTTCCCGCCAGTGAGACTATACCAAGCACAGAGTTGAGAGAAATGTAGGAAAGACCGGATAGCTTGCATCAAACCACGGCAGTTGATACTAGCATCAGGCACCCTTGAGAAGATTAAAAAAATTATATTTTTTATCCTTTTAATTCCTTTTATCATCATTTTAAAAGATAATTACTACATAGGCGGAGATGGACTTGAAAGTCTGGGGGGGGGGGGCATGATGATGTCAATTCCTATATATTCATGTACATTAGATCAATCAATCAGTGGAGGGGGATGCTGCCCCCCCCCATATCTCCACCCATGAATGATGGGTGGAATTACTATCAATTAAAAAGGCATTAAATGCAATTTGGCTAACAGGAGTAAAAAATTATGCAAGAACATTTTTACATGAGTTGTTCTCTGTCAACAGGGATGAAAGAAAAGGACAAAGGAAAGAACAGGGGTCTTTAGAGCGAGGGTGCAGTGCACCCAGATGGCCGAAAATATTGAGAACACTTCGGGGGCAGACAGGGACTAGATAATACCACCTCGACAGGGTCCCAACTAGGAGGGAGCAGGTG
Organism: Pholcus phalangioides; assembly: GCF_987345545.1. Taxonomy (NCBI): domain Eukaryota; kingdom Metazoa; phylum Arthropoda; class Arachnida; order Araneae; family Pholcidae; genus Pholcus; species Pholcus phalangioides. The sequence goes on along the minus strand of NW_028301628.1, from coordinate 262,496 downwards.
GGAGCACCGTACAAGGGGGCACAAGTTTCACCCTTAAACCTTCTCTTCAACATTACAAGGGATGCAAAACTTTGTGCTTACCCAGGTAACCAAGCATGTAGTTGCAGCCCTGTACCTAGACACGCTACGTAGGAGGAATCGGCATGAGGTCAATTCCTTCTACGTTGATTTGGAGAGACAAGAATGAACTCACACTGGGCATGTTTGCATTTTGATTTCCTCACCCATTAATTTTTCAGAAGGGGTTAAATAAAGGCAAAGGAAGAATTCGGTTCTCACTTGTCCAGGGCCTGGAGCACAGATACCCCTCGCACTCCCCTAGTTTCTGCACTGGGAACCTTAGCGTAAGTATGTTGGAGTTAATGTTCAAATCTATGCGAGTATGGACTGATTAAAAAAAATTCAGGTTCATCCAGCATTCCCTGGGCTAAAGCCCTTTTAGCCTACCACCAGGGGCAGCACACAAGGCTTTGCACCCAGGTAGCATATGAGCTCGAGCCGCCCTGGAGATGAAATGAAGAAAAGAGAAGGAAGAAGGCAGAAATTAAAAAAAGGGCAAGGAGAGCAGAAGAAAAAGTAAGAAGGGCATGGAATTAAAAGATTTAACAAAAATTTAAAATGAGGACTCGTGCATGCACATCCTTTGCAATGTCATGTTTCATGTGTTTATAACAGATGGCGCTACCATACTAACAAAGTATGGTGGTTTTTCAACCAAAAAACTAACCACTTTTGAGATGTATAAAGCATTATTATGTGTGTTTTTGAGGATGGTGTCACTCTCCGCTATCCATACAAAGGTTTGGCTGATGCAAAGATATATAGTTTTTTTGAAAGAGAAAATTCAACTGCGAGGAATCGAACCCACGGCCTAGACCACTAAACTAGAGAGGCAACGAATATCTCAATCTTTCCTTGGAGCTCGTGTGCACTGAACGGGACCGTACATGGGCGGTCTGACACAATTCACAGGCCAAAGCTCTTCTTTCAAATCAAGCGCAACTCGGGTCTATCAACATTTATGGGCGATTTACTACCTAGTGAGTGCTGGAGGTGTAACTGTACGTGTACCTAACAGTCTGAGTGCGTATGCAGTGTTGTTTGATTTTTCAGTGCTGCCATCTATACTTCAGACGTGAAGTGAATGATGCGTTATGATTGAATTACATTTGTACTGTTTGTAGGTCTGTTGCTCTCTGTAGCGAGACTTTTTAAAGGGGAGATCAACTTGCATTCGTGCCTTGAAGTTGGGAACCACAGAAAACCAACTTCAGCCGACCACCACTGTGGCGATGGTGGGATTTGAACTTGCGACCTCGATGAGGATGCCACCAGATGGCGACTTATCCGAGGATTACGTCACTTTCCGCTATCCATACAAAGGTTATTAACAGCTGGCTGATGCAAAGATATTTTTTTGGAAAGAGAAAATTCAACTGCCCATCAACATGAAAGGACAGGGGTTCGATTCCCTGCAGGGGAAGTTGAATTTTCTCTTTCCAAATATATATATATATCTTCATATCAGCCACCTTTGTACACTTGTGTGCAAAATTAAGAGAATTAGCACATTATGTCGATTTTCTGAAAAACTAGTGGACAGGTTTTAATGAAATTTGGTACGAATACACAGTTATAACAGAGAAAGAGATGCACCAAACAAAAGTCATAGTACACACACACGCATGATTGCCATGCACGCATGCATTAAAGTAACATGCAATCATCAAGTAAAGCTCATCATTGCAGGAATGTCCAAAATCCACGTTACTAGATCGAAGCAAAAATGAGTCTAATATGGGGAATTGTCCCCTCTCACAGTTAGACTGGTTGCACAGCACGACTGCACATTGGACACAAGGCAGTTGAGGAGACCCTGTGGCAATCGGTCCCACTCCTGCGGCAATGCAGTTTTCAGTTCTGGGATGGTTGTCGGAGGGGGATGACGAGATTCAATTGCCCTCCCAAGAGCGTCCCAGACATGTTCTATAGAGTTTAGGTCAGGAGATCTGGCTGGCCAATCTATATGCTGAATATCCTCACTTTCCAGATAATCGTTGACTAGGTGAGCCCAATGTGGATGAGCATTGACATCTATGAACAGGAACTGAGGACCAACTGCGCCCCTGAAAAGTCTAACATAGTGCTCTAAGATTGCCTCTCTGTACCTCCTAGCAGTGACGGACCCTCTGCCAAACACATGGCACCTCCACCACCAAAGTGGTCTATTTCCCTGATGTGGGAGGGATGGTATCGGGTACCAGGCTCTCTCTAGATGAGTGTATGTCGAGAATCATGTCCAGGCTGAATCTTGACTCATTTGTGAAGAGCAAGGTGCTCCACTGAAGTCTGGTCCAAGGCTGATGCTGTTTGCACCATGCTAAATGCACTCTATTATGTGCTTCAGTTAGCGGGATACAAACAGCAGGTCTTCTGGCACAAAACTTTCTCATGAAGCCTTCGGGCAACAATGTAAACCATGAAACTAGAGTTCTAGTGGCGGCATGCAGCTCACCTCACGTGAGAGCTGTGATGCTGCAGCACTCCTGTAGCGCCTCGCTGAAAGTGCCAAATAACAATCCTCATTGGTCATCATGGCTCTTCGACGACCTTGTCCAGGTCTTCTTGATATCGATCTGATGTCCTGAAACTTTCCAGACTGTTGCAGATGACACTGGGCGTAACATTGAGCTCTGTAGCCACCTGCACTTGTGATTGCGCTGCCTTCAATCTACTGATGATTTTCCATCTCATTCCGTCATCCATACGTTTGTGGCTACTCATTTTACCTGACAGCTTATACAATTTACCAAACTCTTGCGAGAAACACAGCACATGTCGCCGGCCACTGTAGTGGACGAGCGGTCATAGTGACGGACTCGCATCGCGAGGATCCGGGTTCGAACCCCACCGGCGCCACAGTGGTGGTCGGCTGAAGTTGGTTTTCTGTGGTTCCCAACTTCAAGGCGCGAATGCAAGCCGATCTCCCCGTTAAAAAGTCTCGCCACAGAGAGCAACAGGCATACAACGTTACAAATATTCAATCATTATACTTCACTCACAATTTGAAGTATAGATGGCAGCACTGAAATATCATACACAACGCTAGCTACACACTCAGACTGTTAGGTGCACTCACTTTGTTCCAGACTCTGTCATAAAGCTGAGCTGGAAGAGATCTCTGCAATGAGATAAGTCCAGTGGCAGAGACCCTGGCGTTCATTCATTCAGCACATGTTGCCAAGGAGTACGAGCACACAGATCATGGAAAACGCCTCGTGCCCTTAGCATTCCCTCTGTGGTCACAGCTCCGTCCACACGCACATGTATACTTACGTATTCAACACTGAATATTTGTATACTTCTTTGGTGGCATTATTAGTACCTTTGGTTCAGTACTTTTCTGTGAAAATAGACACAATGGGCAAATTCTCTTAATTTTGCACACGAGTGTATTATGGGTGTTACTTTTTAACAGAAGATATTCGTGAAGGGAAAATTTGTCACAAGTCGTTTTTCACCTATTTTGTTGATTTCTTAATGGAAGGCAGAAGAAGTAACCCCAAGATCATTTCAACAAACAGGGCCACCAGTGCAGGCCTTGGTTGCATGGAGGGACTCCACAATGATAACTAATGTTGTGATTTTGGGAGGTATGAAAATTGGTCGGTTATTATTTCCAGCCAAATAGGAGGAAGCCCCATAGTATTACTTAGCCTGGGTGCCCATGATGCTCTTGACACAGCAATGGGTAACACACCCCCCCCCCCCCCACCCCAAGTGCATGGCATTACCCGCTGCTAAGAGATCAATGGAATTGTTAAAGTGGATTTTGTGATTTTCTTCTAGGGCTATTTATGGATTGTCTCCTTCATATTCCAGCACATAATGGAGTAGACTGAATAGCATCTGCCCTACTTGGGGGGAACTTGGGTTCCGTAATACAGAGTAACTTTGAACCAATCCTGAAAAAGATTCAACATTGCCTAGAAATTTTCTGATGAAAATTTCCAAACACTTTTGATTTTTGCTCAACAGGAGATATCGGTCAACTTATATATTTGACTTACTCGGGACTATAAGTGCGTTCTCTGGGCAGACTTTATTGAAGCCCCTTCTTGAAATGGTATGCTCAGAAAAAAAAGGAATTCCTTTTTCCTTCTCCCCGCTCTTATTTTCCAGATTATTTCAAACATTCAAGAACTGAAACTGTCAAAATTTCTATGAAATACACAAAATAATTTAACATTTTTTTTGTGGGTCCCCCCCGCCCACAATTTAGCTCAGGGACCCCGGTTACCCCCAGCCTAGTTACGGGCCTGGAGTGACTGATGCATCTCTGCTATTTTAAATATCATTTGCTAAACATATCTGTGCTGCTTGACTTCACCTGGAATTTTTCTCAAGAAAAAGTTAAATTTTTCGGTCAAAAAAAAAGGGGGAATTAGAAAGTTAATGATTTATTTCTACGTTGAGACTAATTTTCATTTAAGTCATAACTATTAAGTCATAATTACCTGATTATCATTATATGATCTGCAGTAATTTAATGGTTACGTTGACAGCAAAACTGGGGCTGCTTCGCACTACTTTAAAAATGGTGTAAAGCAATCCTAAAGTAGTTTTTTACTTTGTTTCAGGCTAAATTCAGCTCACACAATTGATATTAATAACCAATTTGTGTTTCTTGTTTGTTGAAAAATAATACCAAATTTTATTCGTATTAGTTGTTTTTTTACAAGTTAGACAGAGTTGAGTTTTGTGAATTTCGATCATTTTTTTCTATTCTAGACCAAAAAAAAAAATTAATTTCCTGTCAGTTTCTTCATATTGCAATGCGGTAACATGGTAAATATTGAGTGGGTCAACAGTTCTCCAAAATATTGTCTTGTTTAGAAATATAATCATTATATTAGGTGGTGAATTTTTTTAAAAATTCATAAAATCGGAAAAAAAATTGTGATGGCTTTTTATGGCAACAGACCTGTTCTCTCGTTGTTTACGAATTTATTGGCATGATTTAAAAAAAAATTTGACATATTTGTTTTGATTAGCACGAGTTTTTCTCAAACTCTGAAAGGGCACGGCAGCCCAAGTCGATAAGATACTCGCCCAAAGTACCAAAGGATGTTTAGAGGTGTCGCGAGTTTGATACCCGGTTTGTCCTTGTCAGAAAACTTTCCTGACACGGGTACAACAGAAACGGCAACATGACCGCAGAAAAAAATTGCTACTGTAGGGAGTCTCCAGTCGAGGGGTTAACACATCAACCTCTTGACGAGCATAAAAACAAGCCTGCCGTTCGGAATCTGCAATAAATTGTAGGTTCAGGTCTAATTAGCCCTCGTGTGCAGAAAATGACTGTGGTGCAACAAAAATGATCAATGATCAATAAATTCTGAAAAACAGTGCAAAAGTATTTTTTTTTTATAATTTAGACAGCGATTGGTCAAAGCATGTAAATATTGCGAGAAAGAAAGAAAAACAGACACATTGCCGAGTAGCTTTTTTTTTCATGGTGCAAGTTTTTTTCCTTGAAAGATAAATAAGAAAAAATAATTCTGTAACCCCTTAAAGTGGAAAAACTGACAAAAGGCAGAAATTTTAGAAACACATGAGGTCACTTAAAATGACATGAGAAAATGGGGAAGTCTGATAATACTGGGAGGTTTCTATGATGATCGGGTGGTCATAGTGATGGACTTGCATTGCAAGGACCCAAGTTTGAACCCCCACTAGCCCCAACGTCAACGTGTGAATGCAAGCCGATCTCTTTTTTAAAAAAGGCTCGCAGCAGAGAGAAACAGGCCTACAATTGTACAAATATTCAGGTATTACCCTTCACTCATAGTTTGAGATATAGATGGCAGCACTATAATACGTATTACATAAAAACAAACTTCACATTAGGTTAACAACACATACACTCACAGCTTCCAGCGTGGCCCAGGTCATTTTCAACTTCCTACTTATATATCTCTTCATTAAGACAGAGCAGCGGGTCATAATCTAGTTAGAAAGAGGAAGCCCTAGAAGGGCAAAAATTAAAAAAAAAAGCAAGAAGATGAGACCAACCAAGCAACTAAATTAACCAACTTCCTATTGTTGACAATCTTGGCTCTTTATTCGGCTTTGACCAAGTCCCCTACAAATGGCATTGGGGGGGGGGGGATTATTAATAAAAGAAAGGGCGAGGTACATGTCTACCACCCCTTTCTACCACTGATAGCTGTCGAGAGAGTCCAAACTCAATTTTTTAGAGACTTTGAATTTGTTGGTGAGAAACAAACCTTCTTGGAAGCATGTGAACAGTCCATTGTTCGAGCATCAGGTAAGACATATCAGGTACGGAAGATGTGTCTACATTCTGTATAGGAGTCACTCCAATGCAACAGCTCGGGTAGAGAAGCACCTCGATCGACATCGGAATACCATTTTTCCACAAAAGAAGCATGTGCCTCTGTATCTGTTCATAACGCTGGCACTGTAAGGTTAGAGGATAATTAATATGTGGTAATAAACAGATTAAACATACATACTTTTATTCACACTCAAAAAATAACTCATATTAATGAATGTAACAAATCAAACTGTCGTAAATAGTTTCAATACGAAACCATTCCCGAATCAAGCTGGTAATTTTTTATTTCATTGTAAAGCCATAATGTGTAGTCTACCACGCATGCTCCCTCCCACTCCGAGCCAGAGTTTTCACAGGCCCTTCTGTAGTGAATTTATAGCATAAAAAGACAAAAACAATGATAATTGTTTAATAATCTCAGGCCTGTCACCTGCCCATGAAAATGGCCAATCAGCTCCACTCTTTTTGGGGAGGCATACTGCCATGTATGAAATGGCAGCAATATGGGACCTAGCAAATATTCATATCAATCGTCCACTAACTCCTTTGACCTTTGAAGACCAGGCACACCCCGCTTCCCATCACGGACAGATATCAAAGCGTTCCCAAAGGAAGGATGTATCCAGAAAGTTTTGTTAAAAAACAAAATGTAGTTGGCTCAGACAAAGGCAACAAAAATAAATAACATTTTTAAAAAAAACCATGATAATGAATCTGAAATCATACAACATAGGTCCACTAACTACTAAACCTCACATGTACCTCGTCCACATTCCTCTGCGGAACTTCTAATGAATTAGTACATGTTGGAATGTGTGTGTACGTGTTGTGAACCTAATGTGAAGTTTGTTTCTGTGTAATGCTTGCTATGTGTACTCATATCTAACTACATAATGTCTGTATAATTAAGCAGGACTGTTTTAAGAGCATCGTGGGCCTCCTAGCAAAGTGATCTTTCTGAGGCCCTTACCTAGCTAGAAATGCCTGTATACCAATTTGAGTTAGAATTTTGAGAATAAGCATGCAATCTCATTTTCCCAAGGCCGACAGGGATGGCTCAGCTTTAGGGCCCAGAATGACACTGTTCTCTTTTTTTTTTCAGACCAAGCAAAACTCAGGCCTATCGCCTTAGGCAATTTATTGCCTAGCAAGTTGTCGGAAGTGTAAGTCTGACAGCATATCTAGTGTTTCTAAGTTTTCAGTGCTGCTATCTATATTTCAAAAATGAAGTGTAATGATTCAGTATATGTATTGTTTGTAGAGCTGTTGTTCTCCTTGGCGAGACTTTTTAACGGGGAGATCAGCTCGCATTTGCGCCTCAAGTTGGGAACTTCAGAAACTCCAGCCCTGCCCCCTCCCACAGACAATAAAACTACCATTCTTTGTTATTTCATGGTATAAATTCACTATAGAAGGGTTGCGAAAAGTCTGGCTCGTAGGCCTACCAAAGGTCTCGGCCTAAGGGGGACCCTATTCCAGTATGTGGGGGCCATGCATATAATATGTAAAAATTAGTTTCATGGAAATTCAAATAAGTTTCTAAACGGACCCGAGCCCGATTTGCACATGAACAAGAGAAGCAAATGGTCTCACCCGGGGGCGGCTCGAGAAAAAAGTCTCCACCCGCGCAGGACCTGTTTTTTCCGCCCCCGAGCACGGGTTTTCTTTTAGTCGACAAAGCTTTTTTTTTCGCCCTTTCAGCTCTAATTTAGCACCCCCCCCCCCCCGCATAGCGGCGTGCGGTCGCAACTAGATGATTGGTCAGCAGTAAGAATCACGCATTTAGGCACCCCCTTGCAATGTTGAAAAGAGATGAAAGGATGAAATTTGCGCCCTCTCTGGTCCGGGGAAACAGACCCCTCTGCTTCCACGCTTCCCCCCCAGTCGTGGCCCTCCGGCCCACTCCTTGGTCCTCCCAACTCTCAAACCAAAAACTCTAGCCGTGGTTATGAGATCTATTTTGTCCAGGGCCCATCTGTCACATTAGGGGGCAAGGGCGTAGCGGGGGGGGGAGACTTGGGGGGTCTGGTTTCCCCCCCCCCCGAAATGTGAGAAAATGATCGGTAAAAGATGGCCAAATCTATTGTTCTATCACTTTGACCCCCCCCCCCCGAACGAAATTTCTGGCTACGTCCCTAATACGGGGGGGGGGTGCTGGGCGAAGTAGAAATTTAGGGGCCCTGCAACTACTGTCAAAGATGCTTTTTAGTGAGTGAATATATGTTGCTTAAATTTTGCCCCCCCCCCCTCTCATCCTGATCAAATGCTTCACTTGCGTATGCGGAAATTAGGCTCTGACTTTCCTCACTCATGGGTTACACAAGGGGCTCCAGCCCAGATGGGGGGATTCTTTCAAACTTTTGTTTTCTCACACTAAATCATTACAGAAGAGCCCGTGAAAATCTGGCCTAGAGGCCGTCAAAGATCAGATCACAGCCCAGGACCCTGCTGCAGGACTTGGGCAAATGCCCCCCCCCCCACTCAGAATAAGACCAGCAGGGCTCCAACGGAAGGATTCTTAATAGAAAATCAACTTCGGGGGGGGGGGGGCGCTTGCTGAAAACTTTGGCCAAGAGGCACCATTCAAGGATGTAGGAAATGCCAATGATCTCACACCTTTGGTTCCTCTCCTAATTACCCTGAGATATATCTCGGACCCTCACATAGGTTCTATATCTTCTAAAATCGAGTACCCATATCTATGAGGGTGGCCCTCTTTATCTAGTCATCTCAAGTCCCCCTTTTTTTCAGCCTTCTTAAGTAAAGGAGGTTTAGTCCCCCAGTGCTTAAAAAAACATAGTTCTTCTAATACAGATCAAACGGCCTCTAGGCCAAATATGGAGTCTCTCATGGCATTACTCAAAAAAAAAAAGACTTGAACTCAATCCATGCATAAATCAAAGCGATTGTTTGGCGAAAATGAAATGAGATTGGTCTCTTCTCTTCCTTCCGTCAGTGAAACCATCAGCTGATGGTTTCCATCACCGTGGCTTTGGAAGGGTCCAAAATCTCTTCCCTCCCAATCTTACACGTACATAGGAGAAGCCCAAGCCAATTTAGGCTGCACAAAAGCCTCTTCTTCCTCCTAAGTTTAGAGGAGGAAGAGGAGATTCGGAATTCCAGCTTCTTCCTTTTTTTTTTCCTCCCTTGTCTCCTATATAGGAGGAACATCATCATAATAACAAACATTTTCTTGGCACTGGAACTAGGAAGTTAGGAACGGAGAGCCTGTGATGAGGGATGGCAGCAGAAATGCCAGTCAAGAGAAATGTTTTAAAAATACAAAGAAAGGCATTAAAAAAAAGGCTCTCATTTTCATTCACACACACAGGCATTCCTTTATATTTTTTTTCTACTGCGTGCAATTGTGGAATAGCCAAGTCCCACGGACATTTATCATTCGGATCCATTGTACACTGGGGGCTCCCGATTTCTCCCATGACAGTGCCGCCAGGCGTGGATCCAGAGGAGCCGTTCGCCCCTTCCAAGAGCCATGAATAAACATGGGAAAAATTGGTCTGTCCCGTAAAATACGGGACGATCCAACGAACCTACACAATATAGATCGCCCTCCCGACACGTTACCTGGATCCGCATCTGGGAAAAAATAAAAATAAAATGTTTGTCAGCTATCGAATGATGCCGTTTAAATTTCTGGCCCCTGGGCGCAAATGTCGCACTCCCACGTCCAAGTCACGCGGACGCGGGAGCGAGACAAAATAAAAACCTAAAACGAAAATATAGAGAACCTATAACGAGATTCTTGGCACACTGAGTGCGGCACCAAAGGGTCCTCGTACAAATCGGCCATGGCTGTGCGCTAAAATTAGAAGTTTGTGAGTAAACTTGGTTGTACAGAGTGTCCCATAAATTCGTAAATAGTTTAAAAATTCATAAAAATTTGAGGAATTGGCAGAGCCGCAACTAGAGAGGAGAAGCGGGCCTGGTGCGCCGGACCAGAGGGGGCGGAAATTTCATTTTTCAACTTTTTCTTCAACGTTACAAGGGGTCGCCAAAATGCGTGCTCTTGCCAAACACCTCCTACAACTACAAATAGCTATAAACAGCGTTACCTTGTCCCTCCTGACCAAGCATGTAGTTGCGGCATTGGGAATCAATATATTTGAATACGGTTTGCGGAAAAGTTACTCTCACGAAGGGGGATTTTTTTCGGCACAAAAAAAAAAAAAATAGCTCGAATTTTTCACGATAGAAGGCACTGCACGAAAGCAAATCACTGGAAATCAGAGCATGATTGCAAATCAGAGTCCTGTGAAATGCAGGGCGTACGGTTAACAGCTCGTTTCTGAATTTTCATATTTATTTATTCACATCTCAACAGGCAAGCATTGTCCAATTATAGAGATGGACAAGAGAAGAAAAATACAAATACAGAAGGGAAATACAACAAAATATATAGAAAAAAATGAGTGGAACAATGATTGAAAACACGATACTGAGAAATAGATACGGAAAAGCATAACATGGCATTCAATACTCACATATAACTTTTAAGAAACTCTCTTATAGATGAATTGAACATATCGGGATTTCACACCGCACTGATCATATATATATATTGCACATCTCAAAAATAGGGAACCGTCGCAAAATATTTGTTCGGGGTTTAGACAGGCGAAAAGTCCGCCGAACAGGCCTATTTCCGAATGGCACAGAACATAAGTTAATGTAGTCGATGACTGCGATCTTCTTTATTTACAATTTTATACAGAAAGCGAAGATAACTACTTCTTCCGCATTCTAAAGATTGAAAATGAAAAAAGGTTTCCATTGTGATGTTGACATTCGTGGATAAAGCACTACTGGTGAAGTTGTTTTAACTCAGCCACGAAACGCCGGCTGCAGCTTTAAGAACGTTTCGGACGCAGAAGGGATTGAAGGAAGGTTAGGGTCCAATAACTCTTATCGGAGCGGCATGTAGCACCCTCTGTCGACCAAGACTCACTAATTTTTTTCTGTACCAAAAAAAAATAATCCCTGTTCGTGAGAATAACTTTTTCGCTAACCGCACTCAAATTTTCCAATACCTTCAATTCTTTAAAATCAATTTTTGAATTATTTATGTGGCACCCAGTATAATATTTAAGACAACTTGCATTTCTATACTGAAATAAAATAATTTTTAGGAATCTCGTCATACGATAATGCAGATTTAAAAGAATTCCAGACCATGAGGAATTCGAAATGAGGGGATTGGCAGCCTATAAAGTCATTTCGATTCAGCAATTTTTGATAGGCTACACACAAAGCTATTGCATGGGATCGTCGAAGCCTTAGAAAACACACGAGCCGAAAAATACATGAAATATACACAGCGGTAAGGCGGGGAGGTAGTGTTATCGTGTGGGACTTCCTCGCTCTGTCCCGTGCATGCACCACACACACACATAAAAGTAATCGATAGTAAAAGGAGATGATCACAAACCTCTGGAGCTTCTGAGCTGCAGCGATGCCTGCCCTGGGGAGGCTGTAAGTTGAGCAGTGCCCCAGCCGTGGGGGGACAATGGGGACCTTCTCCAAATCCGCGATCAGACAGACCGGGGATCCTGCCTTCGACGATCAGGGCACCGAGGTCCAGGTACAAGTCGCAAGGGTCCACATCCACTTCCTCGACAGCCGAGTGCATAGCTGCAACAAATTATATTAAATTAGACATAAGAATATAGGTAAATGGGCACAAAAGAGGAGAACTCACAAAATAAATAATGATTGCATTATTACTAGATCCAGTATGGACTTGAGCAGGTGAAATCTTGTCCAGCCGGACCGAAAAAAACAAAAAAAACCGGTTTTTGTTTTTAATATATTGTTGAGCAAAATCGAAATGTGACACGTAATCAAAGCCATAGCTTGAAATTATAGCGATCAGTGATGTAGACAGTGGCGTATTTTTACGGATGGGGGGGGGGGGCTGTAGCCCACGGCGGCAAGTTCAAAGGGGCGACATATTTGAGGAATGAGTTGCCAAGAAAATTAGTAGAATGGGAGAAAGACGACGAAATGTGTATAACTCAATAAATCCGCCACTGCCCAGACAGCTAGGGATAACTAGGTCAATGAGTGAGCAAAAGAGTAACTTGAAGATCGAACAAGTATGTGAATGACCATAACAGTGTGCAAGCACGTGAGTGAGGAAAAGAGTGACTAGAAGCGTGAGCAACCCTGTGTATGAGCAAAATCGTGTACAAGCATGTGAATGACTGAGATATGTGAGACTTTAGAGATGCAATGTACTTGCAGGAGTGAGGGAGGGGGCAAGGGTTTATTGAACATGGTGGCGAATTCGAGGAAAGAATAGTCAAGAAAATTAAACTAGAATGGGGCTTTTAGAAGGGCGTAAATGCGCCTACGTCTCTATAGATAGGTCATACAAAAAAAAATGTGTGTCCCGTGCCTTATTTATAAAACATGTACAAACCCTCACCTTACAAAAGGCTCACATCATTGAATGAGGCCTTGATTTTTTAAAAAGGACCCTCAGCTTTTATTTCACGATTTTTTCTTCTTTTCATGTTTAAGATCGGATCACCCCGCCTTCTCCTCAGCACACTAAACCCTGTTAGCCTTTCCTATGTGAGGGAGCCCGTTTTTTCGTAACAGCACAATGAACCCTCGGGCTTAGATTCTCTGCTCCAGCAGCAGGCACAGAATGCGTGTCAGCCACACGAATACAGAATCTTGTATGATTCATCAGAAATTTTGGGCCGATGAAAGCTTACCAGGTTGGGCCCCCCGTGCACTAAGACAATCCTGCAGTGCAGAACCCCCTATCTAGGGTCTGTTCCTCATAAGTTCGGGCAAATATGAATTTTTAGGGCCCCTTATATAGTACAAAGTAGTCTTTAAGTCAGAGGCGTATGCAGGGAGAAGGCATGTGGGCCCCGAGAGTAAAAAAAAAAATACATATTTTCAGGCCCTAAAAATTTACGGGCCCTGGCTGCATGCCCCTTTGCTCATGCAAGAAAAGGGAACTGCCCTCGTCCCTCTCAGCGGGGTTTTTCACGGGCACTAAAGCTAAAATTCCTAGTAGCGGGGGGGGGGGGGAGAGAAAATAGATTTTCGATAGATGTTTAGAGCCAAATAAGTTAATCCCGGGGCCTATCACATCCGCTATGTAGGTTTGGGGAGGGGGCAAGCGATCCAGAAATTGCACCTCCGACATTTCGTCTCAACATCCTGCCCTGAGCGTATGAGTGACCATGCAAGTAGGTGAGCGGCCATATGAGTGAGTGACTGCATGAGTGGCCGGATGAGTGTGCAGTTGACTGTATGAGTGAGTGATCGCAGAAGTGACCAAGCGAGTGATACTGAGTGTATGAGCGACAAGGTGAGTGTGTTATTTACTGTATGAGAGTGATCGTGTGAGTGACTGTATGATCATATGAATGATCAAGAGAGTGACTATGGGTTGGTAACCGTATGAGTGACTGAGACCAAGTGCATGACCGCATTAGTGACCAAGTTAGTGAAAAGTGCATAAAACCGTATGAGTGATACTCGGTCTCACATACTGGCACTCTCATGCGATCACCCACTCGGTCACTCATACGGTAAGACAGGCGGAATGGTCGGGGAAGAAATGTCCCTAAACTTACATCTATATAGTACTTATTGAAAAGGACTGCAATTTGATCAAGTTTGGTTCTGTATCCATTATTTACAGCAATAAAATAAAGCTCACAATTTTTTTCCAAATGATATTGATTCCTTTATACCTAGCCACCAAGACGGGGGAGGGGGGAATACGAACACCCACGGGCCCCCTTCTCTCACTCCCGCCTTCTAGAGAGCGAGGCCCAGAATTTTCGTAACATCCACCAGCAAAGTGTAAAAAAAAAGCAAATATTCCAAGAAAGGTCAAAATTCAGGAGGAAAAAAACATCCTTTATAAGAATATTCAACCGCAAGAGGATAGTAGAGGAGCAAGAAACCAGTTCGGGTCGATATTTACATGCACACTAAAGTGAACCTGGGCATTGGGGGAAAAGGCTCTTTGAAAAGCACTGGCATTATAGAATGGGCGGATTCCGAATCGGATGCGACCCAAAAGTACGTGCATGCATACACATGTATAGTACACATATGAAAAGGTTTTAGAAATTATTTTGCTTCTGTAATGCAAGTGCGTAGCCAGAAATTTCGTTCGGGGGGGGGGGGGGGACACTTTCATTTTGGAGGGGAACCAAAGTGACAGAACAATAGATTTGGCCATCTTTTTCCCCCTTTTCATTTTCTCACATTTCCAGGGGGACGGACCAGACACCCCCCCCCCCAAGTCCCCCCTCGCTACGCCCTTGATGTATTGCAGTACAAGCTTAGGCGAAACTGCAAGTTCATGTTCTGACATGATAATCATGAACAGTGGAGTCCCTACGTTTAGTGGAACTCGGGATAACTTTTTTTTAATGAGAGCCCCTGAAATTAAAGAGAAGTGAAAAGTTGAAATCATTCATCACATGGGATGAGCAAATACAGGGTGTCCCGCAAATTCGTGAACAGTTTAAAATTCATAAAAATTGAAGAAATTTATGTATTTGAATGAGGCTTCGGGAAAAAGTTATCCTTTACGTAGTTGAAATATCTGCATAGGCTTTATTCACAACTGAAGATATCTGCCTGGGCTCATGCGCGGATCCGGAAGGGGGGGGGGGGGGAGAGAGCGATTGGAGCAACCTCCTGCCCCAACAAAAAGACAAAAATTAGGGGTGGGGGGGGTAATGTATCTGTCGCGTATAATACGGGCGATTAAACGAACTGAACAATAAATCGTCCCTCCCAACACATTGCCCTAGATCCGCACCTGCTAAGATCACAGGAGAATAATATGGACATCAAAAAATAAAGTATAGTTAAATAACAATAAAACCTTGATTATTACAAAATTTAAGCATTATATGAGTTTATATTCCCTTCACAATTCAAAAATTGGTAATTAAACATTTGTTTTTTGTTTCGCCAGAAAATTAGCATTTTTTTTTTTTTAGTTGTGACAGTAGTATTCTTCTAGGAGTGAGTGCGATAGTGTTTTGAGGCTCCTTAACCAGATGGAAGTAGGAGCCTACAAATTGCGCTCTTAAAAATTAGTACTGCATACTTAAAAATTATTTTCGAAAAGTCATAGCACCAGATAACAATCGTGGAAGCGGAGGGAGCCCAATGCACTTAAGCTTCAGAGGAGTCGAATAATATAGGAAAAATTTGCTTGTCCCGTAAAATACGGGGACGATCCAAGAAACCTACACAATAAGTGGTTCTTCTGACATATTACCCTGTGGCTCAGCGCCTGCTTGAGGTCCCCAGGCCGTGCTGGGGACAACACTAGTTTTTATTAAAGCTGGTGTTGGCCACACCCAGGTGAGACCATACGCTTTAAGGGTGGTATTCATCGTTATGGTTTGAACTAGTCACAATTTTTGGATAGTGGATGGACACGGATTGGTTGAATTCAGGTTTTCAACCAATCCGTGTCGATCTCCTATCCAAAAATTGCCACTATAGTTTAAACTGGGTCGGTGAATAAAATGTCCCTGGGCAGGTTTCACGGTGACTCAGCTTTTCGGATGGACATAATTCAATCCCAGGAACTGCACGAAGCTGGGCAGCTAAAAGATGGTACCCGAGCACAAGCTGGAGATGACTGAACTAGGGGCTGTTCCTCAAAAGCTCGAGGTCCTGGGCAAATATGAGTTCACCAGGAAACTGAAAACCTGAGAAAAATAACAAGAGGCCCACCAGGGCATGTACGGAAATCAACGAGGAGGGTGGGAAAAACAAGCACAACTAGATTCCAAGCAAAAAAAAGTGGAAAAAATATTTCTGGTAAACACCGATAAAGGAACCACGGAACCACGTAAACAACAGAGACACCGCTTTTTTAGCGAACACCCCCCTTCAAACCCACTGGTGTTAGAAGCAAAATGGGCGAGAATTTTTGTGTTCTCGAAACCTAAATCCATTACGAGACGCATAAAAAAAAATCGTTGAATATGCGAGAAATAACATGCAAATTGCGCAGTAAAAGGACGGACTCCTTTACAGTGAACACCAGGCGAAACACATACGTATACACCAAGCGCGTTATAACGAAGAAAAAAAACCACTTCGATCCCGGGAGAGTGTTTACAATGTTGACCTCTCTCCTTGGCTTTGGCGACGCACCACAATAATAATAACATAACACGAGGTTACGTCACGAGACCGCTTGGCTTCTTCCTTCAATGCCATTACGAGTAACACGAATTCAACAAGCTTTTTTCTCTTCCCTTTTAGCAAAAAAAGTGTTGGCATCCATCCAAAGCAGCAAATAAGGTTTTAAAAAAAAGACAAATGGATATTTATTTATTTTTTTTTTCAATGTGTGTGTGTGTGTGTGTGTGTAGAGTCATATACACATACACACGGAAGGATTAAGTGAAATCACACAAACGTGGAGTGCTCCTTACTTCTATTTAATACACACACGATCATTTTTTTTCCTTCGTTGCCTTCCTTGTGTGCATACTACTAGCAAACAAGACAGTCGCTGGCTGGAGATGTGGACTAGTTGTGTCTAAAACAACCTAATCTAAGCTTCATGTGTAAAGCATCAAATAAGGGCTTGAACTTGAACTACCAGACAGATATCCACGTTAATATTCCTTACGGAACGTCTAACGATCAAATAAGAACAACTTCACCAAACATAGTAACTCTGGCCATATCGCGCTGTATTGCAATTTACTGCCATTAATGAGTTGGGTTGAAAATGAGGGCGCCATCTATCGGTGGCCGTCTCAAGCTCGTTAGGAGTCATTCAAGTATTACGTTAGCATCGGGGGGGGGGGAGCGGTGGTTTCGGATTTGCTGACTTTTGATAAGGGGGAGGGGGGTGTTTGAAGGTTGCTTACGTCAACCACCACCCTTTTTTGAAGATATGAAATATTCTACGCTGCTGACGAAATTTTGCTGAGGGGGGGGGTCAGTGTTTTGCTGACAGGGAGGGGGGTCAAAAATGGATGAAAATCTGCTTACGTAATACTTGAATTGCCCCTTTAGGGAAAATATATTCTTCCCCGGGTTTGAACCCTGGGGCCGTGACAGCAACCTTCACGGTGATAGACGACCATCTTACCGGCGCGAACAAATAAGGGCTGGTGCCCCAGGAACTAGACCAGAGGAGGAGGGCGGGGTTGAATTTTTCTTGCTATCCTTTAGAAATGTTTTCAACACTGCGGGGGGGGGGGGGGGTACGCCAAAATGGATGTTTGTCCCGGCTGACAGAAAGTACCTAGATAGGGCCCAGTCCATGTATGTTTTGTTTGAACCTCACTGTGGAGGTCAGCTGATGTTGGCTTTCTGTGGGTTTCCAACTTTAAGGAACGAATGAGAGCCTATCTCCCGTTCAAAACGAAAGTCTCGCCAATATGTTCAATACATCAGCATCGACAGCCCGTCCTGACAAAATTTTTCGACACTCTAAACAGTCGCGACGCACGCGGCGTCGAAATTGACCTTCTGAAGCTACGGGGTCCACGGAGCATTGACCTGCACCACCACGGGGGGGACCATCACTACAAGGGGTCAGAGACATGAAAAAGGTTGGGAAACACCAATATATCGCTGATATAGGGGTGACGCAGGTTGTCAGCTGCTTGGGGATGGGGGGGGGGGTCCCAAAGGGGCAGATTAAAATTCGGACCATGTGCGTAAATCGCCATATAATTAGTTTACTTGAAGCATAGCCGCGATTGCTTAGAATAGTTACTGTCCTTGAGGAAAGAAAATAGATAACTCACCTCTCAAAAGACTATTGTGCCAGCCACCAGTATACAGTACTTATGCAGTATATGGTTTTTGTCTCAAGTCCCAAGCATCACGTGCAGGAGAAGCGCTTCTCTTCTTTTATTTAAAATGGAACACCTATCCTAAATTAATGGGCAGAGACCGACTCTCGTGACAGAAACACCAACAAACCCAAGTCTCTCAACTGGCAAAGGTCCTCCGTCAGGCGCACAATTTTCGGGATCATATATTTCCAAGCTTCTAACGTGATGTTAAGTTCAGCGCATGTCTCACCTCTTCAGCAACTCCGATTTAATTGTATCAGTCGGCGGATTGTAGCAGGAGAGCGACTCACCACTATACGATCCACCGATGTCCTCCATGGTCGATTTCATCCGTGGGTAACGACGATGCAATCATCAAGCTTTATATGAACGGGACGCGGGAAATCACAATCCTCATTATATAACGCAAGCTCCGAGTGTTCAATCTCTCTCTCAAACACACAGATTCGAACCACAACAACTTCGAAAAATCATTATGCAAGCTGCTGCACTCATTCACACATTTCCAGTGCACAGGCAGAAAATAAAATCTCTCACCCAGCACCTTTTTTCTCCCAGTGATAAACATCAAGTCACTGATATCACTGAATATCGATCAGGGAAATGAGAAGAAAGAGAAAAAAAAGGCGGTGGTGCTAAATGGACGGGGAAAGAAAACATTTCTAGGCTAATTGTTTTAAAGGACACTGTCATAAAAACAGCTGATCGAACCAAAACTGCTGCTGAGGAGACGTAACGGCAACACACACAACACAGTGACAAGGAGGAGTTCGTGGGGTGGAATTTCGGGACGGAGACAGCCAATGGGACGGCGAGATTTGCTTTCCACGGACCGGTTTCCTTGCTCAAAAAAAGACACTCGGGAGTTCAGTTGATGGAGGATTTTTATGGGCAGAGAGGAAGAGAGAGAGACTCAAACAGCTGATTCTATACAAAGCCACGAGCTAAGAAAGAAGAAACAGGTTACGAAACATCGCTTCTTGAAGGTCATCCCTACATCTTTTTTTATTTGATATTGCTTCTTGTTTTAGGATTGTGTGTGTGTGACATTCAATGTACTCCTTTTAAATAATGATTTTCGATGTCAGGGTCTCTAAGATGATTGTCGTCACAATTAAAAGAAAAATGAATAAAAGCCCATCAGAATCTTCGAGTGAGGATGGGCCATTATGAGCACCGTCTTCCAAAAAAGACATGCAAGAAAAATTAAAAGAAAAAAAACAACACTGACACCACCAAAAAAAAAAAAAAATTCAGCAACGGCTAGATCAGTCACTGATAAACACTCCTTTATAAGAAAGGGGGTATCCAACGTGTGGCCCTCGGAGCTTTTTTTTTTATTGTGACCCGCGCCGAACATTTTGGTTGAGCCCACAGACCCACTCAAGAGTTATACCACGGCATTATTGTCAGAAATAATTTAAAGATTTTTATTGGAATAAACAATTTCAAGATTTACTGAAACAATTTCAAGATTTAATGGAATCATTAGCGTACGGAAAGGGGGGTTCTAACCCTACCCAAGATTATAACCACCTCCAAAGATCAGAAAATGAGAGTTGAAGCGCGCACACACACACACGCTATATATATATATATATATATATATATATATATATATATATATATATATATACACACACACACACACACACACACACACACATATATACGGGGTGATTATAAAAAAACTATCCCGACATATGGGCCCCTAACTACCATACCATTCACAGAAACTGAATGAAAGAATGAAATTTTGGCATAAGGTATTTTGAGGTATGCGCTCAAGAATGATATGGAAAACAACAGTGTCACTCTAACAGTTACGGTTACAGTGAGAAAATTTCGAAAATATCAAATGGCAACACCGAGTTTTTTGAATTGGAATGCGATCTCCATACTGAAGAACACTAAATAGCGTTGGAATGGCACCTGTAGCACGAAAATCCCCGGAGCTAGGCAAGGAAAAAGTAAAAAGGACTTTCCCGTGCACCAGAGCATTAATGTTCGTTTCATTCGTCACACCGTTTCTTCGGCTGAGCCGAAGCCCAGCCTGATTAGTCCTCCACAAGGTCATGTGGAAAATTTGTGAAACACAATAAAATGCTTTATTTTATGCTGCTTCTCTGTCCTTATTGGTTGTCCTCACTTTTAGCCTATCTACCGCCGGTGATTTTCATGCTACAGTTGCCGTTCGAACGCTATTTAGGGGTTTTCACCATGGAGATCACATTCCAATACAAAAAACTTGGTGTTGCCATTTGATATTTTCGAAATTTTCTCACTGTAACCGTAACTGTTAGAGTGACACTGTTGTTTTCCATATCATTCTTGAGCGCATACATCAAAATACCTTATGCCAAAATTTCATTCAGTTTCTGTGAATGGTATGATAGTTAGGGGCCCATATGTCGGGATAGTTTTTTTATAATCACTGCATGCATGCATGTGTGTGCATGCATTCATACACACATATATCATCTTAACGTATGGACCCATCTGGACATGATCTAAGGACCCTCATGCTCACAAGAGACCTACCTCAAGAGATCTGATACTCTAAATTTTCGCATGTGTGCAAATATGTTACTTAGTAAGGATCTCCAGAACATCGCTTCGCCCCGTAGCTCATATATAAGCAGCCCTGCAAACCCCCCCCCCCCAACTTCCCCTAAGCTCACTGAGCCAGGGTATGTACAAATCTAGGGTGATATGTCGGGGGGGGGGGGAGATTTGTGTAGGTTCATGAAATCGTCCAGTTTTTTATGGGACAAACCAATTTTTCCCACATAATTTGACTTTTGGAATTGCCTCTTCCTTCCCTGGATCCACGCCTGCAGCAGGTCTCCAGAAATCAACATTATTCATCAGAGTTTTGTTCATTAGAAATTTAACTTTGAGTAAATTCACTTCAATAAGTAGAAAGTGTCTCACTCTTACATCAGGGTGGAACGGGGGTGCCCTGAATAAAACAGGGGCGCATATGGTCCAAAGGAACAGAGGGCAAAAAACAAAAGGTTAAACGTTGGTCGTTCACTGCTCCTTTTAGGTCTTGGAGACTAGGTCATGTAAAGGTCTTTCACATGATCGCATGCATTTTTTTCATCGCTCTCATATACTTGTACGATATACTTTCGATCGCTCATTGACTCTCTCCCTAGGTCGATCTTTAGGTCACTCACATGCTTTCACACTGTTTTGGTGATCAACACGTTGGCACTAATGTACACTCTAGGTCAATTTCCCCGTTACTCGCACACTTCCTTGGTCACTTTTTTGGGCACTCACTTTTTAGGCAGAGGCGGGTTTATATGACTTTGCCACCTGTGACCTATAAAAATTTTGCTGCCCTTTCTTCCACATCCAACTCTAATTCTCTTGACCACTCATTCCTCTAATTTGCCGCCCCTCCGAACTTGCCACCCAGGGCTATAACCCCAACGACCCTCCCCAAATACGCTTCTGCCTATGGGTCTCGAAAGCTGATCTTATTGATGATTTCGGGTAGCGGCTTAAAAAAAAGATTAAGAACCCCCGAGTTAATGCATAGCATATACTATAACTATACATAACCGCATCTAGGATCTATAACTGATACTCAAGAATAGTTCTGGCTTCTCTCCAAGGCAAGGTAAATGTGTGCAAAGCTGCGTCTATATTCGTCGCGCGGCGGACAAACACATTGCCCCAAGCCTATGTATGTATGTGTGTATTTTTTTCGCATAACATTATCGTTATGTAAGTCAAACGAAAATCAACGCGCCATTAATGGCTTCAAACGTAATGATCAGTTAATTAAACAAATGCATCGCCAGAAAAGATGCCTTCCAGGTATTTTACAATCACAGCAACGGCCTTTCCTTCCTTCTGTGTGTGGTTTTCTTCTTTGGTTGTTGGGTTCTTATCCAGGTGTGACCCAGAAGCCAGATTAATGTGAATTAGAGTAACAGAGTGGTTTTTTTTCCAAGGCGTCGCCATTATTACCTCTAGAACACATCATCACCATCACATCACTGCTTTAATTTTCGAAGCAGATGATAAGATGACTTCGTAAGACTTTGACCTACGTCCACACACACACAAATAGATGACACCACTGCAGGGCAGTTGAAGGAAGAGATTGGGAGGGACGACCGACTCTCCGCTTCTGGAACTTCTCATCAACCAGCCTCTTATACACTAATTAGGAAACATTCGTGCGCCTAATAAGAGAAATACCGCGCGTTAACCCACGACCACCTAAATTACACATTAGGTTATCTAGGTGGTCGTGGTTAACCCCACGAAAACTGTACGAGGCACTCTAACTAAGCCGTGAGATCAAGATGCAATTCTGGTATTGGGAGGGTATTGATTCTAATTCATTTCAAGGCAAAGGTGCTCAACCGTTTGGGGGAACGCGGGTCACTTCACTAGTTTGGAAACGTGCCGCGAGTCAATCAGGTTACCTGAAAGAGTGCCGTCGGCCGCTTGAATGATCTGGAAATGTGTATCGCGGGCAATTCAAGGGATCTATATGTGCCAAATGATCCATAAAAAAAATGCAGTGGGCTTAAGTGAACTGTAAAATGTGTCACGGAGCGCTTAAGTGGGGGATATTGGATGGCCTTTGCTGCAAGCCATTCAAGTGATCTTGAAGCATGCCGCTGGCCACTCGAGTGATCTGAAAATGTCGTAAACGGCAAATGTACCTCGTGCCACTTAATGAACTGAAAGCGCAACGTGGGTCACTCAAGTGATTTGGAAATGTGATTGGGGTCGCTTAAGTGATCTTAAAACGCGCCGCGCGAGCAACATGAGTGGTTTCGTTATTTATCGCGGGCCATGTAATATGACTGCGAGGGCTACGTGTTGGGCATGAGGTATAGGCGTAAATAGGGCCGTTGTACAAGAATCATAGGAACAAGGGCAAATTTATTTTTCCGAGCTCAGTCTTCTCTACCAGGCTACAAACACCTGTGACTACCGTCAAACCGAAAGACAACCATGCCACATCGCCATGTGCCAATGTGATCGCTTAAGTGGTCTAGAACTGTCGCGGGTCACTTAAGTGATCTGTAAATGTGCCACAGGTCTCCTAATTACTCTGGAATTGTGCCATGGATCACCTAAGCGATCTGTAAATGTGCCACTTAGTTCCTTTTTCCAAAATTAGGTTTGAGGGGGCAGGTCACATCAATCAGCTCCCCAGGCCACATTTGGTCCACGGGCCAAGGATTTATCATTATATGGCTTAGAGGGTGGGTCACAATGAATTCCTTAAAAGGAAATTTTGAGTTCTTATCCTCCGAATAGCATTGAAATTAACAGCCGCTGTGGTGGTCGAGTGGTCATAGTGACGGACTCGCATCGCGGGCATCCGGGTTCGAGCCCCACCGTCGCCACAGTGGTGGTCGGCTGAAGTTGGTTTTCTGTGGTTCCCAACTTTGAGTCGCAAATGCGAGCCGATCTCCCCATTAGAACGTCTCGCCACAGAGAGCAACAGTCCTACAAACAGTACAAATATTCAGTCATTACACATCACTCACTTCACTTCTGAGATATAGATGGCAGCACTGAAAAATCACACACAACACTAGATACGCACTCAGACTGTTAGGTACACCCACACTTACATTTCCGGCACAACTCACTAGGTAATAAATCGCCTATGGCGATAGACCTGAGTTCGGTTTGAAAAAAAAAATTGAAATTAACAGAAATTTATTATAATAACGTGTAAAAGTATTTTCTTTCGCAATTTAGATTTAAAAAAAAATTTTTTTTTTTTGCATTTATAAAATTGATTTTTTGATCGTTTGGGCCGGCCCCCCCCCCCCCCGTGTACAGTCTCTGATCCCACCAATATGTGATGTGATAGGAAGTAGGGTGGCAGAGATGGCGAAATTTTGCTGACAAGGGGGGGAGGGACAAAAATTGCTGACGTAATACTTGAACGGCCCCCCATGCGTTAACATAGCAGTGGGTGTGGTAGGTAAATGCTTTTAATACAATATAGGAACCCATGGATTGACTTCACGTGATGGGAGGCATTTTTTACCATCCACGTTTGACGCAAATTGCTATTTTGTCAGTTAGTGCAAAATATTTTCGGATTTAGTCTAACGAGATTAGAATTCATTAATATACATCCCATGCCATCATTCTAGGGTGCTCATCATGGAAACGTCTCCTATATCATCCAGACTGACAAGAGGCTCCTACCGAAAGGGGTAGCGGGGTGTTCAATATTTTTACCCTTAACGTCAAAAACTTGGACATGAAATAGACAGCTTTAAATATAAATAACTAAAAATCAATACAGAGGCTCACTAAAAAGCAGCTCTTGGCAAAGGGTGAGTTCAAGGATGTAGGGACGCAGTCCTACATAACGTCTGCATTTAGGTGTAGAAAACCATCAGAGCATATATGGCCAATCGTGGCCCTTGGAGACATCTGACGTGGCCAACGACGTCAAACTTGTAAAAATTAACTAAGCGGCACATTACCAGATCACTTAAGTGACCTCTGCGATGCCGTTCGCTCAAGTCACTCTCGTGGCACATCCACAAATCACTCAAGTGACCCGTGGCACAGTCCGAGATCACTCAAGTGACCTGTGGCGCATCAATACATAACTGAAGTGACCCGTGGTGCAACTTCACATCACTTAAATGGTCCGCAACACATTTTCAAATAAATCACTAAGTAACCTGGGGCGTTGTTCAAAATCGCTTGAGTGGCCTGCGGCACATTATCACTTCAATTAAGTAGTCTGCGGCACATATCAAGATCAATTAAGTTTTCAGTGACACGTTTTCAAACCAAGGAAGAACCAAAACAATTATCTGTAAACACGGCCGACTAGACGGATCCAAGCCGAATGGGCGGGCCCCCCCTCACAAAAAAAAGGTAAAATTTTGCATAATTTTTTCCTTTTCAAGGACCCCCAAGAAAATGTTTGCCCTCCGAGAAGGTACGCTACGGCCCTGATATATCAGATCAGCTGGGGCAAACACACGCACATTGTGGCCCTGTCTGTAAATATGGCCCGCACGCTCCAAAAGGTCGAGCATCCTTGCATTACAGTGTGGCGAAGAGCTGCAAATGCATCGACACACGAAAATCGATCGACAAAAATTCATACCCTGTAATAAGACCACGTATTAACTCATTATGAATTTCTCGTCCAGCACTTCTGGCTCAAAAACTTTCCAGCAACGGCGATGATACAGGACACGAAACAATAACAGCAGCAACACTAAATAGATACACAAAGGTCAAACGAAAGGAAACAACGCCGTCCTTCCTGATCTCGCTGCTGGGATTATTTTCATTGAAACTTGTGAACGGCCAAGAGCTCGCTCCGACCTTGAGGGAACCCTAATTTTTTGTTTTGTTTTTGCTCAATGTGCATATATCGTTACACAGCTGAGGTTACTCGTGTCGGGAAAAGAGAAGTTGCTGCAGGTAGCGGTTGGCGAAGATATTACGTATGCATATTTCGAGAATAGTCTTTAACGTGGGAGTTGACCTCCAAAAACAAAACAAAAAAAAGAAGAAATACGATGACAGAGACCGATCATGAACAGCAGCTGCGCTCATTTCCAAACGAATGATGATCTATAGAGAGAAAAAACAATATACGAAGAACATAGAAAAAAATTTCTGTATGGTTCTTGGTCACAGCAAGAGCCTACCTTTGCTTTGTGAAATTCTAAGGGGCCGTTCAAGTATTAGGTAAGCAAATATTTAGCCATTTTTGACCCCCTCCCCCCGTGCCAGCAAAATTTCGTCATCACTGCCCACTACCTCCTAACGCATATTGATGGGATCAGAAACGTACGAGGGAGGGGGCATAGGGGGGTTTGTGCGCCTCCCCCCCCCCCATACATTAAAAAAAAAAATTAATTAAAATTTCGAAAGAAAATACCTTTATATGTAATTATAATCGATTTCTGTTAATTTCAATGCTATTTGAAGGGTACGAACTCAAAATTTCTCTTTAAGAAATTTATTGCGACCCACCCTTTAAGCCATGTATGGTAAACCCTTGACCCGCCGACCAAATGTAGTCCTGAAGGTTATCTGATGTGGCTTGCCCCCCCCCCCCCAAATCTAATTTTGTAAAAATGAACTAAGCGACACATTTTTACAAATCGCTTAAATGACCCGTGGAACAATTCCAGAGCATTTAAGTGGTCCGTGGCACATTTTCAGATCACTGAAGTAGACCTCAAAGGTCACTTTCACATTCAAAGATCACCTAAGTCACCCGCGACACAGTTACAGAACACTTAAACGATCCGTGGCACATTTAGAGATCCCTTGAGTGACATGTGGCACAGTTTTAGAGCACTTAAGTGGTCCCCAGTGCGGTTCTACATCACTCAAGTTCCCGCGGAACATTCCCAGATTAATTACGTGATCCGTGGTATAATTACGGATCACTTGAGTGATGCGTGACACAGTTCCATCAAAGTGGCTCTGTTGGGGACTTAGCATAAGGGAGAATGTTAGTTCAGGGGCCCAATAACTATCGAAAGGTTTTTCCGTATTTGGCGCACCGAGTAAGATGCCATCAAGAATATTTCATATTTTCATGAAGGGTGGTTGATGACGTAAGCATCATCCAAACCCCGTCGTCGTCCCTTTGTCATCAAAAGTCAGCAAATCGGAAACCCCCTCCCCCATCGATGCTGACGTAATACTTGTGAATGACCCCTAATCTATCTGAATGGTCATGACTCGGAGTCCTGTAGGGAGGGCCCCTGCCATAAGAGCATGAACGAAGAAACATATTTTGGAAAGAAAAAAGACGTAATCAATACCATACTGCCTCAAGAGCAGAAAAATACGGAAAAAAATTTATCTGCCCCGTCAAATTTGAATGTATATTGTCAAAGAGCCACCCTTAGGGGTGTGCGACAAGTACGGTCGCACCGGGCCTCGCGTTTTTTTTTGTTTTTTTTGGGGGGGGGGGGGTCACGCACTTACAGTAACAATTTATTTCATAAACTCTAAATTTTCATCAATTCTGGAATTTTTACGTATTCCGTTATTTGTAACACAAATTATGAATTCCTTCCAATCATAACCCGGAGTCTTTTATACTACTCTTGGTTAAGAACTACTGCTTCTGACTGAGTAAATGACCTGTTTTGGTTCTCTCAGGGTGAATAGGAGTTTACTTTTGAACAACAGATGCCGACGCGAAAATAGCGGGTCCAGAGGCACCTTAATAATTATTTCGGGGCCTTCTTGGCCCCCGATTTAATATATACTGTGGGAGAGGGAGGGGACCAGGCATACATAAATGGAAGAAATAACTTCAGAATTGATGAAAATTCAGAACTAAAACCTGACGCCTCAAAACGCGTGGCCCGATGGTCCCCACAGGGCGGCTTTTACTGCAAGTAACGGGGGGGAGGGAAAGACAGAACCAGGATGGATGCAAAGCAAAAAAAAAAAATTATATATATATAATTCCCCCCCCCTTTTTTTTAATGTAAAAACCAAAAACTTTATTATGTAACTGTGAAGTTTTTTTTACCAGGAGGGGGAGGAGATACCCCTCCTGACAAGAGTTCTAGTAACGGCCCTGACGGGGAGGGGGGGGGGAAATCAGGATTTCAAAGATGCTTTGATGGGGCATGACCTACAAAAGGTTGGGAACCACTGCTATGGAATCATTGTAACTGATTATAGAATCGTGATATGCGATTCAATAATCATGTGTGATCCCAGAATCATAATACTGTATTGGGCATGTCGGCACACCGAAGACAATGTTTTCTTTTACAGAGAAACGATGTCACTCTCCGCTGTTCGTAGGGGCTATATCCAGGCTTTCGTACTTCGAATGTTTTCTTTTGTTTTCACACTTGAACTGGAATCATCTGAAATTAGACAAGCTTCTTAGTCACCCCGTACACGTGTCTGAAGCATGCTCGACACAACTCTACTTTCATTGCCTCCCGCGTGTGTGTTTATTCACATTCAATACACCAAAGAGAAGAGAAATAACAATAACAAATCATTGCACGGCAATGAATTGCCGCAAACACAGACGAGGGCGCACCTGCACATACATAGATATCACACAAGCTCAAGCTTCTTTCCTCCAAAGCTCGTAAAAATTGACCCGTCAAGTATATATCATTAACGTTGCCGGAAAATAACTTCTGGGGGAGGAAGTACGTCTGGTTGGAAAACTGCGTCGGATTTTCAAGGATATTTGGAAAAAGCTATTAGAAAACAACATAGACGAGAGGGTCCATTGAGAAGAAAGGTATAAAATATTTAATATAAGTGGTTCTGAAAGTATGTGGCTTAAAAAAAAACTGGGTTAAAAAAAACTTACTGGCTTCAAAAAAAAGGCATCATCATTGTCTCAGTGGTGGGCAAACCGTGGGTGGTGGTGGTGGAGGGGTCATGAGAGATTCAAAATAAAAACTTCCAAATAAAAAAATTCATTTTTATATAAAAAAATGCCAGAACTAATGAATGCCTTTATTCAGCTGGAGCTAATTACCATGTATCATACAATGCAATTTTATCAAATTCTACTTGCACAATAATCACCATATCGGCTCCGTCATGCCAGAATCACGAATGTGCAATGTCATTGCAAAAAAAAAAAAACGAACGTGGGAGAATCCCCCGATTTCAAAATTGTATAGTTCTTAAAAATTAGGAATAGAATGATAAGTAATATGTGAATATACGCGGTGAAATGTGTCTACGTTTCATGGACAATTGTTGTTAATGGTCGATTTCTAGTGTATCATTTCATTTTGAAATCAGATGATTCTTTCTTAATCACCCTGTATACGAAAATGAAGGACCATACATCTCGCTACACTTTCATCTTGCATAAAGGGACGCGTTAAGTACATCAAAAACCAAAGTAAATATTTATTTGATATTTTAAAAAAACTGAATACCTTTGGTAGTCAATATCGTCTAATTAAAATCGGAAAACGCTTACTGGCAAAAAAATCGGAATGTTCCGGAAAACAAGGAAACACATGGTCAGTCTATGTGTGGGTCGCCGATAAATTTTTTTGGGGGGGGTCGCGATTCAAAACGTTTGCGCACCACTAGTCTGGAGCAGCGTTTCCTCAACCCTTATTCGACCTTGGCCCACGATTTATCCAGGCGGCAACCAACCTTCATCCAGTAGCGAGATTGTACCTGAAGGGTGCTCAACGTTTTGGAGAGTGCGGGCCACTTCACTGATTTGAAAACGTGTCACGAAACACTTTATTGAGTGATCTGGAACCACGCTGCCGGACACTCAATGATCATTTCTTCTGCCTTACCGTGTGAGTGACGACGTGAGTGACCAAGTAAGTGACAGTATTAAAGATTAAGTTAGTGGGTGAGTGACCCTATGACTTACCGAGTGGGTGAGTGACCCTATGACTTACAGAGTTACCAGTGTGCAGGATGAGTGACCATATGAGTGGGTGGGTGACAGTATGTGACCGTATGAGAGACCAAGTGAGTGTGGTCATTCATGCGATCACTTACTCATAGTCGATCGCACTCACTTGGTAACTGATACGGTCACTCACTCGATCACTCATACGGTCAGGGCAGGCTAACTGTCCGGGGGGGGGGTGAAATGTCGTTTCAAGGAGCCCCTACTTATTGTTTCAAGTGAGAGAGCTCTCCTGTACATGAAACGAACACATAAAAGAATCAAAGCGGATATGTAAAGGAAGGCTGCACAAATCGCAAAAAAATCTAGGCGCCGGAACAATTTCTTAGGCACCAAATTATATTTTTACCCGAAGATAAAGGTCCAAAATAATGTGGTTTTTTTTTTTCAGGGCATAGGCCCTCTTTCACGTAGGCAGATATGCTGCTATAATTTCCAAACATTTTGGGCTGCTCTCAGCCTGCAATTCAGTAACTACACAGAGAAAATGTTTGGCGCCAATACAAATTTTTTAGTTTTTTTTTTTTTTTTTGGACAAATCCAGGGCTGGATTTGTCCAGCCCTGGTGTAAAAGCATAACCGAAGCCAGATCATATCAAAGTGTTGATAAACAAGATTGTATATTAAGAGCCCATGCTGTTTAATAACGGGCATAGTAGCCTTCGAACCGATTTATGTCACGCGCGAAACACAACCTCGTTTTTTCTTACGAATAGCGGAGCTCTTAGGAAAAAAAAAAAAAAAATCAAGATTACAATCGTAAGAAATTTGAAAAGGGCGAAAAAGAAATCCACTATATTAAAATATTGTTCCGCTTATCTTTACATATTAATAAACAGCTCGGCCGTGTGCACGCAAGCGTAATGGCGTACCCTGATTGCATAAATAATAATACAGTATTTAACAAAAACAAAAAAAAAATCTATATCGAAATATCTACGGAATTCACAATTCGGGCATTACTTGGCGCGTAAACAAATCGGCAAAAAATGGAGGACGAAACGGGTCAAGTGGTTGCTGCTGTTGTGGATCAAGGTTATGCCAATAAAAAATCCGATGTTTTTTCAACATCGGATATGTACGAGCATGTGCATGTGAAGTGGCGTATTTACGGGGGGGGGCTATAGCCCAGGGTGGCAAGTTCGAAGGGGTTGAAAATTTTAGGAATGAGTGGCTAAGAAAATTAGTACATAATGGGAGAAGAGCGGCAAAATTTTACAACACGAATCTGCGTCTGCCCAGAGAGCGAGAGATTGGGTCAATGAGCGACCTAGAGTTTGCAAGCACGTGAATAACCAAAAGAGTGACGCGAAGCGTGTGAATGGCTGAAAGAGTGATGCAAAGCATGTGGGTCATTGTTAGTCAATTTGAGTCATTGTTAGTTAATTGGAGTCATTGTTTGATGGGGGTAAATAGTTGAGGAAGTCAGAAACAAGAGTTAAATAAATAAATTGAAATTGGAAAACGAATTAATTATTGTGAGAAAACCATTGCTGAACAAGCGATTGTCTGAAAAGCATTGTTGAAAGGGCAATTGTCTGAAAAGCATTGTTGAAAGGGCAATTGTCTGAAAAGCATTGTTGAAAGGGCAATTGTCTGAAAAGCATTGTTGAAAGGGCAATTGTCAGAAATCGTATTGTTGAAAGGGCAATTGTCGGAAATCGTATTGTTGAAAGGGCAATTGTCGGAAATCGTATTGTTGAAAGGGCAATTGTCGGAAATCGTATTGTTGAAAGGGCAATTGTCGGAAATCGTATTGTTGAAAGGGCAATTGTCGGAAATCGTATTGTTGAAAGGGCAATTGTCGGAAATCATATTGTTGAAAGGGCAATTGTCGGAAATCATATTGTTGAAAAGGCGATGGCCGGGAACTATTGTTGAAAAGGCGATTGTCGGAGACCATTGTTGAAAAGGCGATTGTCGGAGACCATTGTTGAAAAGGCGATTGTCGGAAACTATTGTTGCAGAAGGCATTATAGTAGGACGTTTTCGAGGAACCACTGTTGAACGAGCTATTGTCGAGAAACAAGTCGGTGAATAAGGCAACGTGGTAAAAAAAAACAGAAGTCATTATTGAAGCCAGGCATTGCAAGAAAATTCATTTTCGAAACCAATGCTGTCGAAAGCACTGCCGAAACATTGAAAGAAAGAAAAACTCCAAACATTAGACGGTGTCTTTTTATTATTATTGCTAAATTATTGTTAATGCTCAATGTTTAAAAAAACACATGCACATTTCTAAGCTGAACTTCAGCAACACATCCGAGAGTTCTCAACCATTTACTGAAGAATATAAGTTATCAAATTTTAATATTTAATTTTCAATCTACTAAAAAACCAATTTCTTCGAATAATTTATTCTCTTTGGAAAAACGAGAGTCATCATTTCTTTTCATCCATAATTGAGAGCATGATCATGTCACACGTGCAACCAGACAAGACAAAAAAGAAACCTCAGTGGCATTCCTCAGCGCTTTAAACACGTGACAGATGAAAAAAGACACCTTCACTTTCGAAAAAGGCTTTTTTTCTCTTCTTTCCGTCGACTTTACATCAAAAAAAACTGCAACGAGGTCACGTATAACAATCTCTCACGCACATTCTTCTTCTTTTTTTTTTGCCGAATCTAATTATTCAAAAAACGAGATCGAGGAAAAAGCGTTTTGGTAAATAACACACGATATCTACAGGCGAATCTTTAAAAAAAAAGAGCGAGCGGTATCTACAGTAGGAAAAACGAGGGTTGCGCATCATTGTATCGCAGTCCATCCAGCAGGCGCGGATCCAGGACGATGTGACGGGAGGGGCGAATTGTGCGAGTGATCATCCCGTATTTTACGGGCCAGACAAATTTTACCATATTATTCGGCTCTTGGGAGAGGGGCATACGTTGCTATCGTCCCACCCTCTGAATCCGCGCCTGAGCGAAGGCAGACATCTTCAGGTGCGAATGGAGCAGAGGCAGACATTATTAGCTAGGGGGATGTGTCGGAGAAGCTATTTGTTGTGTAGGTGCATCAGATCATACCGTGCTTTATGTGACAGACAAATTTTCCTCTATATTATTCGGCACCTTCTGGTTCCGCGCTTGGCATCCAGCCCATCAAGATCAAACCGCTCAAGACGTTTTCGTACGGAATAAGCATAGGAATCGGCATATTAACACACAATCTCAGAAAATGCGCTTCGTATACACGGGAGTGAATTTACGGGGAGGGGGACTTAACGGGTTATAGCCAAGGACAGCAAAATTGAGGAATAAGTGGTCAAGAAAATTAGTACAATGATAGACGTCCTCTGCCTAGAAAGAGAGGGACAAGGTCAGTGAGTGATCTCGAAAGCGTGGGACTCGTCTGTGAGTGTCCAAAAGAGTGATCTAAAAAGTTTACAAGCATGCAAGTGATCAAAACAGTATGAAAGCACACGAGTGAACAAAATAGTATGCAACCACGTGAGTGAGTGACCGAACGAATGACTTAGAGAGCACGGATACAGACCATTGAGCGACAAAAGAGTGACCTAAAGAGTTTACAAGCATGCGAGTGACCAAAATCGTGTGCAAGCATGTAAATGATGAGAAGAGTGACCTAGATAGCAAGGGACCTCATCGGTGGCGACTTGAGGAGTTTGCTAGCACGTGAGTGACCAAAACAGTGCACAAGCACCTGAGTAACCAAAATTGTGTAAGCACTTGAGTGACCAAAACGGTGTGCTAGCACGTGTGCAGAAAAAACTTGAACGGCGAATCACAAGGGACCCGGTACGAAAGTCAGGACCTGGTATTTAACTGCTGCCCGACGGTTGAGAAACGCTGGCGTAGCATGGGAGTGATTAAATGAGTGACCTAGAGCGCAAAGGGCCAAACCAGTGAAAAGCCAAAAGAGCGATCAAGCAAATGTGGAAGTACGAGAGTGACCAAGGAAATGTGCAAGCATTTGAGTTGACCAACAAAATGTTCACAAGTGACTCAAAGACAGGCATAATCACACGGGCGCGGCGGGGGGGGGTCTAAGCGGGCTAAGGTCCGGGGGGTGGTGAATTCAAAGAATGAGTGGTCAAGAAAATTATACTGGAATGGGATGTGGCAAAAAACCACTAATTCGCCTCCGACTACACATCGCGTATCGAACAGCACTCACGAGCGGGATACTATTGTTGTACCTAACCTATTGCAACCATCGGTAGCTCAGCCACTACCTACCTACCTCCAGGGCCCTCATTAAAACAAAGCCCCGTTTCACAACCACTGTCATCGCATCCCTCGATGACGTCAGTGTAAAAAAAAAATCCATAAAAAAACATTTACAGAATAGGTTTTTGTCAGATATATTATTATCGTTACAAGCAATGTCATTTGTAGTGATGCGTGCGAGTACGCTCTTGTTTCGAGTGCCGAAAAGTGCGGAAGCATTGTACGCGCGCGAGTGTGTGTGTGTGTATTTGACCGAGGTCCCTTCTCTTGATGGTAAGAGACGAATCGGGGACGTGACCCAGAAACAAAGTAGTAGAAAAGCTCAGAACAGAAGTGACCAGGAAACCACGCGGCGTGAATTTTTAAATAAGTTTTTTTGTTTAATACTGCATTCATTTACCTTATTTTTTCTGCTACGACAAAGAAAAGAATAACTCACATTTGCCTCGTTTCGTCATTCATTTTTTACCCATTTATGACGTGGGGGGAAAGAAGGCATTTCCAAAATGCATAACCATATTATCTCGTCATCTGTGGAGTATCCGATACAAGGGCTTGAAGATAAGGGCGTTGACTATTGTGAAGAAACACTTACGCCGATACTTATAATGAAAAAAACGGCACGAAATGAGCATGAACTACACCCACTGGTTCCGTTGCTATTACAGTCGAATCCCGTTATAACAAACTCCAACAGACCGAGAAATCACTTCGTTATAAAGGAATTTCCGGGGTTTTTTTTGCATTTTATTCCTATGTACACTTATCTGGGGAATTAGGAAAGTGTTCGTTAAAACGGGATTCGACTGTACTGAGCGATAAATCCTGTCAAAAAAAATTTTTCACTCCTCTCAATATTATTGAGCAAATCCTCATATTTGTGACGGTTTGACTGAGACAAGAATGTTATGCTGCCGTGTGGGCTTCCAAGGCGGGAGCGAGGCAATAAATGAATACTTTCATGGGTGAATTTGAACATTGTTGGTCCGACTGATTCAAGAGGAGAGACTTCCCTTAATACAGCAAAGAACCTGCCGACCGTAAACTGGAGGGATTTTGAACACATCTTTGAATTCGCGAATTGATATATGAATATTTTGTGCATGCAAAACAATTCGAAAATACGGTTTTTTCATGAAATCCTACACTCCAGTAATCTTCTCTGACGGCGATATAATAAATAATCCACCATAAAGTCAACCAATAAATGGGAAAAAATCTGCGAGTATTGGAAATGAAGGTCCGCTTCAAACAAGCGCTCGTAAACAATGCTCGCCGAAAGCCAGTTCGGTCAATGATGCTTCCAGTAAGCACGATGCATTCTCCTCTTAATGAAACATTGTTAGAAAAGTCATTGTGAGAAGTGTTGGAAAAAGCCACCATGAGAAAACTGTCGGGAAAAGCCACCATGAGAAAACTGTCGGGAAAAGCCATTGCCATAGACCTATCGTTAGATGAGCCATTAACGGAAAACATCGTTGAATAAATATTATTGGAAAACCACCGAGTAAATCGTTGTCGGAAAAACATTGTTGAACAAGCCATTGTCGGAGAAGGCATCATTATGTTCTACGATTCTTTATACCACATTTACTCTGTACCTTTGAACCAAAAACTAAGTTTTTGTTAACAAAAACTAAGAAAAGAAATGGTTTTTGTAAGTGAAATTACAGTTTGCGTTACTTGACAAAAAAAAAAGGAAACACTATTGCCAACATTTATGGATATGGAACGAACAACTCCTTGAACCACTTCTCAGGCTGACTCAACCGCCATCTTTGAACGCAAGTGTAACGTCGGTGTTTATCGCTATATCCAATAGCTGTACCCCATTCCGCTATTTGTAACGATTAGACGTTACTTTAAATAGAAAACTGGCATTTGCATATAAAAATGGAGGACGTGAGTCCGCTCTTCTTTCTAGGGGCCTTAGCCGAACTCTTGTCTGGCTTAAACTTCATAATTCTAAGAACAGTGACTCCACCCCTCCCCACGGTGATTTTCGAGAAAAAATTAGCGAGATTTGTCTCATCTTATCGCGATCGAAAAAAAACCATTGTAAAAACCAACCTGCCCACAGGTTGAGTTTAGGAATATAAAGGACACATTGATATGTAAACCTGTACTGGGGCCACTTGAATAAGTGATCTGCAGGCCGCTTGAGTTACCTAGAACTTGAGTTACCGAACTTAAGTATGCCGCTTCACTTAAATGATCTGGGAATGTGCCATGAGCAAGTTTGCTCATGGCACATTCCCAGTGTGCTTTAGAACTGTGTCGCGTTTCATTTAAGTGATCTGTAAATGTACCGTGGGTCACTTCAATGATCTGTGCCGCAAGCCAATTGAGTGATGTTGGCACTGTGGATCACTCAAGTATTCTGGCAACACGTCGCGGGTTTCCCGACTGATTTGTATATGTGCAGCAGGTCACTTAAGTGATCTGTAAATATGCCACGGGCCTTCAAGTTTCTGAAAATGTGCCTCAGAACCTTCAAGTTAAAAGATGACTTTCTTTCAAGTCACCAAAATTAGGTTTGAGGTCGCGCACGCCACATCAGATGACTTCGAGGGTGAGAACGCCCACAGGTTGAGAACACACACGTACATGTAATGGCATGACAAACTTTGCACAGAACGTAGTAAATATAGCCATAAAATTCCACATGCAATAGCAATTTTTTGCACTGAGAAAAAGCAGGTTTCTGTGATATAACTAACAGACACCATCAAGGGCACGGGTCTGTGGAGAATTCTATTATAGCCTAAAGAGCAACAAGGTGGAAAAAAAGGCGTTCCTCCACTTCCAAGACAAGACTGACATCCTTCTCTTATTCAATTCGCGTTATATGTCAGGCAACGCCCACAGAAATAAAATAGATAGATAAGCGCAATTATTATTACTACCTAGATTATTCATAATGAGAGCTCACACACAACATAACGGGTCTCTGGAAAAAAGGTAAAATATATATTAGATAATATAACTCGCGTCAGTGGCGTATCCGCCGTCAGCGACAGCCGAGTGGTCCATTAATGGATCAAATCGGACAGAAATATGTTACGGGTGAAAGCAATTTTTCGCGTTCCCATCGGCTCTGCAGGAGATGTTTTTAAAACAATCCAGAATTGGATCTCCACCTATATTAACGGAGGATCGGGTGGAGGTCCCATTCGAACGGTCGAGGAGTAGGTCACAAAAGGACCTAGCAGAGAGATCATGACTACATATATTCAGCATGGTCTCCCACGAAAGGGAAAAAAACGATAATCTTCACCCAATACACATAAATTCCATAACGACAAAAAAAATTACGTACATTCTTTTCAGTGGCACATCGATTTTGCGTGAATATTGTTTTTCAGCGTCACCGATTTTAGGTGAATACTCTTTTTCAGTCACCGATTTTGCGTGAATACTGTTTTTCAGAGTCACCAATTTTGCACGAACGTGCAAACAATTCCGCACTAATACAGACTTTTCCAATGGCACCAATTCTGCGGGAATAGCCTTTTTAGTAATACCAATTTTGCGTGAATAGTCTTTCCAGTGGCGTAGTTACAGGCGCGAATCTTTGGGGGAGGGGGGGGGGAGTTGTCGGGGTGATCAAGCGAAATATGCAATATTGCCCTCAATGCGATAATTCATGAAATTTTCGTAGCTTCTATATGATAATATTGCATTCAATCAATCCGTTGAAAAGTACTTGTATCAAAGTTTTTGAATGAATAACAAATTCAAGAAAACTTCGACTAAAAAACGGAAAAATCGGGACAGAAACCAAAATGGGAACTGTCCCGAAAAATAGGGTACAAATGCGGTACGTATGGTGAAAGTTCGCAACAATTTGTAAAAATCGTTCCTTCCAACAGCGAGCTCTAGATCCACCCCTGCGTAGATACAATTAACAAATTTTGCGCGCCACACACACATTTCCCCCCCCCCCTTCCCCATTTAAACTTTTCTCTCTTTCCCGAGGGCAGAAAAACAAAACAGAATAGTAATTAATTGTGTATTAATTTTTGATAAGTAATAGAGCAATCTGGCAGACACATGATCGATCCTAGTTATACATAGATCAAGTCCAAGATTACGGGTTGCAAGTGTCATGGATAAGAGTGTTTCTAATTTAGAAACTATTCGAAACCTTAGAAAAGAGCGAAAAAAAAAACCTTTATCAACGCGTCCAAAGAGTAGAGTAAGTGAGACATTACGCTGATAACGTCCAAGCGCCTCCACGTCAAAAATAATCGCGTCTCAAGAAATGCGTGTTTACGAGCAGCAATATGTATTTATATACGCACGCACGCTGGGACAGATGCGATTCTGTACCAGGAAAATCGCGATCTGAAAATGAGCCATGTCAGCGTGGCTTGTTTCGAAGGTTTTTCTGAACACTAAAAATAATCAGAATTCACCTTAGGTGATGAAGAAAGCGCCTTTATCAAATTTACTTAGCGCTCATTCGTAAGGAACCCATTTCTCGGCAACGACGTTTCGTAAACAAAGTTCAATATTGTTTTCAATAAATAACAATGCTGTAAACAAAGTACTATTAGCAGCAGCAGATCTGTATGTATCTGCTATCTGTCTAGCGTTTTTGGCAACGATGTTTTTAAACTGAATAGCATTATTGGCAGCAATGCCGTTTCGATAGCATTCTTGGCAGCAACGCCGTTTCGATAGCATTCTTGGCAGCAATGCCGTTTGTTTGGATAGAATTCTTGGAAGCAATGCAGTTTGTTTGGATAGCATTCTTGGCAGCAATGCCGTTTGTTTGGATAGAATTCTTGGAAGCAATGCAGTTTGTTTGGATAGCATTCTTGGCAGCAATGCCGTTTGTTTGGATAGAATTCTTGGAAGCAATGCAGTTTGTTTGGATAGCATTCTTGGCAGCAATGCCGTTTGTTTGGATAGAATTCTTGGAAGCAATGCAGTTTGTTTGGATAGCATTCTTGGCAGCAATGCCGCTTGTTTGGATAGAATTCTTGGAAGCAATGCAGTTTGTTTGGATAGCATTCTTGGCAGCAATGCAGTTTGTTTGGATAGCATTCTTGACAGCAATACTTTTTAATTGAATAGTATTTTTGGTTGCAATGCCGTTTGTATAGAAAGCATTTGCCATTTGTTCGGACAGCGCTCATGGCAACAATGCTGTTTGCATGAATAGTGCTCCTGGTATCAACGTCATTTGCGCGATTTGGTAAACGATGTTTTTTCGTATACATAATACTCTAGGCAACAATGCTATTTTTGAATAGTGCTTCTAGCAACATTGCTTAATTCGAATGATGCTTTTAACAGCAATGCTATTTTTGAATAGCGCTTCTAGCAATATTGCTTAATTAATTCGAATGATGCTTTTAACAACAATGCTATTTTTGAATAGCGCTTCTAGCAACATTGCTTAATTAATTCGAATGATGCTTTTAACAACAATGCTATTTTTGAATAGCGCTTCTAGCAACATTGCTTAATTAATTCGAATGATGCTTTTAACAACATTGCTTAATTCGAATGATGCTTTTAACAACATTGCTTAATTCGAATGATGCTTTTAACAACATTGCTTAATTCGAATGATGCTTTTAACTGCTGTCTTTGAATAGTGCTCGTGACAACAAATAATTTTATAATTCCCTCAACTGGGATTATCACCAAATTTTTTCCATAACATTTATTTCAAAGATAAGAATGGCTTTTTCAAATGATCTTCAATCTTCGATATTGATTATTAGTTTCATTTATTCGACTGAAAAGCTCTCATAAAAATACAGATTCTCTCCATATTCAGCCCACAAAATTCGGACGGCGACACATTATCACTCGGTCTTCGAAAATGGGCGTGACACGCATAGAAACAATTACAAGAGGCAGGAGAATCATCACATCATCCGCTCATCCATCATTCATTCATCCTGCTTCAGCCGAATCTCTCGCACGTCCTTATATAGAGATGTGATGCCTCTCAAAGCTATTCTAATCTCAGGAATAGTGGGGAGGAACAGCCGGAGCTCTCGCGCCATAGCAACAACCGAAAGACCCCAAGTATCAGCCCCGTGTAGACCCCTGACAAGAGAGATTTCAGCAGGAATAAAAAGGAAAAAAAAAAAGATCCTTCCAGAGGGTGAGAGAGGAATGTTGAATGAAAATGGGAGGGATAAAATAAGAGTCAGTTTTTACGACCAGCGAGAGCTGTTGTTGCTACGGGGAGTCAGAAACTGTGAGAACAGTATGGACTGTAGGACGGTGAGCAGGAATTTATAAACCGGAGGGGACGGACAGATTTTTCATATAGGTATCAGCTGCAAAGAAAAAGTTTCCACATGCGCCGAGTATTCAGTGTAACGGAGCCTTTTCTTTCCATATCCAAATTTTTACTACCGAAGAAGGTAGGAAGGATCGCATTATCCCAGGATCGTAAACTATAGTAGCAATGTGATTTGCCCCATAACCAGTGTGACTCCTGCATATACGCATGCGTCTCATTCTATGTTATGAAGTTATATTGTCATAAGCGGGGAGAGGATACCAGATAAGCACAAATGGCGTCTCTTACTATAAAATCGGGTAAAAAAAAAAGCAAGGCTCGCTCATATAGATAGGAGGGGGCACGTCCAGTGCCAATATCTCCTTCGTAGACTCCATATGATGATGCCCGTAGATATTGGATTCCCAAAGTTCTCTTAGGCCCATGGAAATGAAAAAAAAAATCATATCTCGCTTATCTTTCAAACATGGATCCCCCCCCCCCCCACATACTTTAACAGCCTGTTCTTCATAAGTTTGGGCTTTGAATAAACACGGCTTATTAGGGGCCCTTTATGTATAGTAGTGGTTCTCAACCTAGGGCCATATGGCTGTTGAGACCCCCCCCCCCCTCGTGGCCCTGGAATATTCAAAGGGGGCCAAGGACGAAAATCAAATAAAAGAGGAGCCATGACAAGTGGATGAAAGGGGGCACAGAATACTTGAAAAAAAAATCAACTTTGAAGAACCAGAGCTGAAGCTCTTGAATGAAATGTACTGGGGGAAAAATGTGAATACTTTCAGAAACTAGTAGAAATTACCCATAAACCCAGGACAATCTTAGCGTATGATCCCGTCTGGGCATGGCTCGGAAGCCTCACGCCTATAGGAGACCTACACGACAAGATCTGGTACCATAACCTTAGCTGGAGGTTACAGCTTACACATTTACATACTTACTCGCAAAATATGGGAACCTAAAACATTACTTTGCCCGGGCCCTCCCTACGATGTTACGATGTTGAGACGGCCCTGCATAGAACCCCCTACAAGGAATCTCACAGAATTCTAGTCCGATTCATGGCGATATGTCAGGAAGGGCGATTTATTTATGTAGGTTCGTTAGATCATCCCGTAAAATACAGGACGCACCGATTTTTCCCATATAAAAAATTTGGCTCTTGGGACCACCATCATCCCTCCCTCTCTCTCTGTCTCTGGATCCGCGTCTGGCTAGGGATCAGCTCAACCCTATTTATAAAATTTTTGTTCACTGTAAATTTAGTGGTGATTAAATTCAATAAGTTGAAAGTGTCTCGCTCCTGGAAGACAGTAAGCGCCCTAAATAAGACCGGGGGGGGGGGGGGGGACCAACAAGAAAATGTGCTCCAAAGAAGGCCACGGGCTAAAAAAAAGTTAAGAAAACACTGATTATATATAGATAGAGCAGTCTTTGAGACAGAGGAGAGACGTACACAGTGGTAAGGAGGGGGCATGTAGGGCCCGTGTCTCCCCCCCCACGCGAGACGATCAAAAATTGAAAATATTAATATTTTTGTAAAAAATTAAAATATCGAAAAATACTAATTTTTTCACATTCGAATGGGCCACGAAAATTTGTGTGCCCTGTTCGTCCATGCAAGAAACACGCCCTGCTATAGGCAGAGATAGACTTCAAAGCCAGGGGGGGGGGGGGGGACACGATGATAATTCATATAGATGAATATGCATTTTTTATGTCGGCTCCCCCACTAACGTTGGGGAGGGAGCAATGCATAGTGCAATCAATTATCATTAAACGTAAATCAATTGTTGATTCGGATATCAATAAGTAGGAATCGTGTCAATCCTAGATTTGAGGCGAATAGTTAGGACAGGGAAGCCACAATATATATAGCTCAAAAGCGGTGGGGGGGGGGGGGAGGCATGGCCCAGATCAAGTAGGGGCGTCGGAAATGTTTCGAACCTTTGGGTGCCCGTCTTCGGCTTCATATAGGAAATTTTAATTTCTGAATTAATTTTAGAGATGCCATAAATTGTCGTTGGTGTTCGGACACCACTGAGGTCAAGAAACACTGGAATAGTGCAAAAGGTTCCCAAAGTTTCAGCTGTTTTGCATCACCAATGGAAAACTGCGCAGCTTTTGATACCTCAGAACTCGAAAATCCTCTTTTGGAACCTATACCTTAATAATAACCCGAGTGTAGACATATTCTGGAATCAAACAGAAATTGCTGGGTGGAGGGGGGGGGGACGTACAGCATTTATAGATATAATATAACCACTGTAATCTTATGTGTGTGTCAAGGCTAGACAAATCGAAAAAAATCTAGGCACCAAAAAATAAAATTTTACCCGGAGAAAAAGGTCTGAAAAAATTGCTTCTTTTGATCTTTTCGGGGGGAGGGGGGCATGCTGACCCTCCTTCATGTTAGCAGATATGCTGCTGTAAACTCCGAACATTTTATGCTGCTTTCAGCCTGCAATTTAGTAACTACACAAAGAAAATTTTAGTCGCCAATACCAATTTTTCAGTCGCCATGGCGCCTGGGATTTGTCTGGCCCTTGTTTACAAATATTTATAACATAATTCAGTACAGTGGAATTCGCTTATATAATTCCCACTTAGAACGACTCAATTTTCGTGGTCCGAACTAATACCCGTCGAGATTTCCCGTTTAAAGCGTTTTCCACGCTTACAACTTTTTTCTTTAATGAAAGTTTGAAAAAACGTTACATGCGAGATCGACTGCAGTTCGTAAAACATGATACAGAAACTAATCGCCTCTGCTTAAACTGAACTGATTGCTATAAGATCTTCACTTACGAGACAAGGACAAACAAATAACGCTTGAGGCGGCAGTAGCGAAGGGGGGGGGGGGGAGTGAATAGGGAGCACCAGTCATTTTCAAGCTTCGTCCCTCGGAAAGGGTCAACCAACAATTCATAAAAAAAAAATAGCTAAAATTGACAAGATGCCTTAAAGGCTCGTCGCCGGGGTCATTAATTCCCACGAAGACGGGCGACTGCCATGAGCATACAAGAGCCCGTTGCTGCTGTGATTTCAATATAAATAACAAAAGACAAATGACGAGGCCTCAAGTTGTTTTTTTTAATGGTTCTTTTCATTCATGTTAGGGCGATGGCCGCCGTAAATATCACATGTTTATTAATTGTAATTAATACATTCGCACGTGGCCAGCCAGTCTCTGATACTATAGCATCTCTACTGATAAATAACGCAATTAGCATGTAATCAAGGCAGTAACGTGTCCATCCATCCCGTCACAATCTAGGCTAAGACAGGTGAAGAGGCCTAAGTATCGACAACACTTTGGGGAGAAAAGTCAGGGTCAAAACTAGGGCATGAGCAACCCCAGGAAAAAAATACCCAACCTCCCTTTGATCGATTTTTTATACCCATTCCCCCCCCTCGGTATGACATTTTCAAGCTTCGGCGGGCTCGACCTACAGCGGCGAAATTGGATTTTTCAACACCGCTTTCACAATATCAAAACGTACTAGAACATACTTGCTTAACCCATGGCCCACGGGCCGAATGTGACCACCCTCGGAGTCATCTAACGTGGCCCGCGACCTCAACCTGATTTTGTAGGAATAAACCAAGCGGCCCAAACCACTTAAGCGGTGCGGTTCCACATCACTGAAGTGATCCGCGGCACACTTCAATTGAGTGGTCCTCAACTATACAAATACAACTACAACGCCACAACAGGCAAATTGCCCAACGAGGCGGCTGACTTAACAACATCATGGATCCCCGAGAAATTTTTTGGAGGCCCTACCTACTACTGCTACACCCCAAATGCACCCTCCCCCCCACGGAACCCCCCAACGTATCGGTACATGCGGGAATGTGCGTGTACGTGTAGTGCAACCTGACGTAAAGTTTGTTTCTGTGTAATGTTTGTTATGTGTAGTGCTGCCATCTGCCACCAGTTTTTTTTCTAACTATGAGTGAAGTGTTATGATTGAATGATTTATCGTTGTAGGACTGTTGCTCTCTGTGGCGAGACTTTTTAACAGGGAGATCGGCTCGCATTTGCGCCTTGAAGTTGGGAACCACAGAAAACCAACTTCAGCCGACCACCACTGTGGGGTTCGAACCCGGATCCTCGCATCGCGAGTCACTATAACCACTCGACCACCACAGCGGCTTGAATGATCTACTTGAATGATCATTTTCAGATCATTCAAAGTAGCCCGCGACGAATTCACAGATCACTTAAGTGATCCAGGGCGCAGTTCCAGATCATTTTAGCAGCCCGCCAACTCGTGTTCAAACGAATGAAATGGCCCGCACTCTCAAAAAGGTTGAGTACTCATGTCCTGGTTTACGGAAAGTTCACCTGCCCTGACCGTATGAGAAACCGAGTGAGTGGGGTCACTCAATCATACAGTCACTCAAATTTTCTCATAAGGTCAATCACTTGGTCCTTCATGTGGTCATTCACTTACTTACGCACTTGACAACTCAGTCACTCA
Source organism: Pholcus phalangioides (assembly GCF_987345545.1). Classification (NCBI taxonomy): domain Eukaryota; kingdom Metazoa; phylum Arthropoda; class Arachnida; order Araneae; family Pholcidae; genus Pholcus; species Pholcus phalangioides. The sequence continues at coordinate 217,917 of NW_028301628.1, read as the reverse complement.
CAGACTCACTTGGTCACTCACGTGGTTCTTCACGCATCTATACAGTCAATCGCACACTCAGTCACTCATACGGTCAGATACTCACCTGTACCGTCAATTACACGCTCACTCACCCAATTATGTGGTCACTCACACAGCCAGTCACTTGGTCAAACACAGTCACCTACTCGGTCAGTCATACAGTCAAGGCGGACAAAATGTATGGGGAGAAATTTCCGGGAAGAAATGTCAGGGGCGAGAAATTTCCGGATCCCTTTTGTCCTAGATCGATCAGGGATTTTTTTTCCCCCCCACTCGCCTCCCTTCTCTAGACAGAGGCTCGAGATAACTCGTGTTAAAACGTCAATCACGCACTGATTCGAGTAATTCCAAAGTAATGCTCGAATTATGTGGAACGAAATCCGTCTGGCTAATCAAAAAAATACACAAGAGCCCGAGAGGGGGTGAACTCTAATTCAAACGTACACTAGCTGGGGGCTCTCTCACACATGCTGCATTTTCAATTATTATTACTTTTCAATAACTTCAATGAGATCGATTGGACATGGCGGAAACGTCAATGATGTAGTTTGTACTACCTGGGGGGGGGGGGGGGGGGGAGGACTAACAATAATCGATTACAATGTCTCTGAAAGCAAAAGCTTAAAAAGATAAAGTTTAAAAACTAATCATATACGGAAATTGATTAGGGACACGTGTTCGATCCAGAGATAACACACGTTTTTTGTGTATTTTTCTTTCCTACTTACCCAAAAGAAAAATAATTCGTTAATGTCACGATTAAACGAACGAGGAAAGACGTCGTCGGTGACAACTTTGTCCGCAAAAATAGTCGAACAGTTGGAGAACAAGACGCTTAACTAACTACTACAAGAACTACCGAACGTAAGTATCCACCGGCGACAAAAAAGAAAATCGGCCATCGCCTGCCTCCCTGTCAGGAAATGAATGGCTCACGTTTCGCCTTTCTATGTTCGCCTAAACCAGTGGCGGTCTCCAACGTGTGGACCGCGGGCCACGTGCCTCATGCCCAAAAAAATGCCTCGGAGCTTTTTGCCGTGGCCCGGCAAACCAATTTAAGGCCGGGATTAGACTATAAAAGTTTGATAAAAGGTTCTTTCATAGAACTTGAAAAATGTCACCAATAAGCGCATTGGTTACATAGGAGCGAATGTAATTGATACGATTATTGGTTGTTTTTCTAAGTTTTATAAAAGAACCTTTTATAGTTTCATGACGGCCTTAGGTCGGGATTACAATATAAAATTTTTAGAAAAGATCTTTTATAAAACTTGAAGAAAAATGCAACCAATAAGTTTATTGGTTGGAAATTTCAAGTATTACAAACTTTTATAGTGAAAAAACTTTACAAACTTTTATAGTGTAATCCCAGCCTTAGATCGGGATTACACTGTAAAAGTTCTTTTATAGAGTTTAAAAAATTTAACCAATAAGATAAAGGGATGCATTTTCTCGAATGTAACCTATAAGCTTTATTGGCTAGATTTTTCAAGTTTTATAAAAAGGGATTTTATCATGTTATCAAGGGATTATTTATGGGCGGAGATTGACTTGGAAGTCTGGGGGGGGGGGCACGATGATGATGTCAGTTCGTATATACATAAGATCAGTCGACTCCACCTTTGATGCTGGGGGAGGGAGGGGCAATGCCCCCCACGGCCCCCCCCCCCCCGTATCTCCGTCCATGGGATTATTATTTCATGGGAAGTTTCAATGTTTCAATTTGGCAAGCGATGCCTAAAAGGTTGAAGACCCTCCTTGGCCTAAACCAAAGCCAGGGCCACACTCATGTCAATTCTGGCCCAATACGTTCCGAGGTTGGTCATGGGCAAGTAGTGTGGCCGCTCCACCATACTCAACCGTACAGGCACCTCGTACACATTCCCCTACGGAATTTCTAACGAATCGGTACATGTCGGAATGTGTGGCTCTAACGTATTTATGTTGTCGAGTTGCGCCTGTTTCGTGTTCATGCTGCCATCTGTCTTCTATTTTCTGAAGTAAAGGTGGAAATTATTGAAATTTTTTTTCATGTTAGGTCACTATCGTGTTGTAGGTGTGCCTGCTCTCTGCGGAGAGACTTTCAAATAAATAGATCCCGAGGAAAGATTTCAGGCTCCTCGAACGGGGAGCGAATGCCCATCTCCGTCATCTCGCCTCTATTCCAATAATACAATTTTTTTTTGCTGAAAGTTATCTACCTACATCTGTATCCACCTATGCCCGGGCAAAATGATGGGGGCCACCTCTACTTAGCTATGGACATACCTGTCTCCCAATTTACATAATCGCAATAATCATAGTTGCGGATCTCGTTAGCACGACACCCCCCCCCCCCGTCAGGGCCGTCTTAAGAGCAACATGGGCCCCCGGGCCATGTGGTGTTTCTGAGGCCCTACCTCGTAAATTCTAGGAAATTTTTACAAGATCTCATTTTTGTGAGGCTCCTTTTCCCTTGAGGTCCTCGAGCCGTGCCCGGATGGGCCCATGTGTTAAGACGGCACTGGCCCCTGTGCACTCGAGGCTACCGTGCCCGGCAGGGCTCATGTTCCAAGACGGCCCTATATGCGGCAAGTATGCAAATTGGTAGGCTGGTACTTTTAGCCGGGTACGGGCAACACCTATAGCAGAAAGCCTGCCTCCGCGCGAAGCTTTGACGTCACTGAAGTCGTAAATTTCAACTGCAGCCATTGGATATACATAGCAGGCCGACGTATGCGAAATCTTTACCTTTTTTGCAGCATATCCAATGACTAGGTGAAATGTACGACGTCACGGGCTTTGCGCGGAGGCTTTTTGGTATAGAAGGTGTTTTGAAACGGGCCCCGTAACATCACTGTCACTGGGCTCACGATGATGTTGAAGCGGCACTACACGGTTCTCTACCTTCCCCCCCCCCCCTCTTTACCAAAGATGGAGCTTCAATATGACCTAGAAACCACCGTAAGGGAGGGCTTTAATAATTCATTTTTAACCATCGACTCACACATAACTTGTTGTTCAAAAGGTATCTCCTTCTATACTGGTTTTGGGACTAGCGAACGTTGAACACAACGATAACATATTCAAATAACGATACGTGTAAGGCCTGTTTATTTAAGGCTCTTTCGAGCAAATTCATAGGGGGAATCTCTCGTCTCGTTCCCGAACGAGATAATCAACGAGAGATCTCACCTCTCCATAACCACTTGGAGAAACCTATTTCACTCCTTCCCGAAAGATTTCCCGGGGGGAGAATTCCGACAATTTTACCGAACGTCTAGAAAATTGCTTTAAGCCACCATTTGAGAACACCTCGTCTACATCATCCAGATTCCATCATCTCCTTTACAGCCAGTAGCGTATATACAGGGCCCTTAGCGGTCTATAGCCCAGGGCGGCAAGTTTGGAGGGCAAATTTGAGGAATGAGTGGTCAAGGAAATTAGTAGAATGGGGAGAGGGAAAGGACAGCACACAATTTTTAAAGATCAGAGGCGGTAAACCCATAAATCTGTCTGTCCAGACAGTGAGTGACCAAGAAATTGTGAGAGCACGTGAGTGACGAGAAGAGTGACCTAGACCTGTGCGCAAGCATGTGAATGACCAAAACAGTGTGAAAACATCAGCGAGTGACCGAAAGTGTGACTTGGCATAGGAGTGATCAGAGAGCGAAGAACCAAGTCAGTGAGCAAAAAGAGTGTGCAAGCATGTGAACGATCACAAGTGACCTAGAGCGTGTGCAAGAATGCAAATAATCAAAAGAATGACTTAGATTACGACCAGATAAGTCAGCAACCCGACAAAATAAAAACTACGACAAAATGAATAAAAAAGTGGTGAAGCATGGGAGTGACTAGGAGACAGGGATGTTTTTCCACGGGCGGGGACTAAGCCCAGGACGACAAATTTAAGGGATGACTGGTCAAGAAAATTAGATGGGGGGGATGGAAGAAGGGTGGCAAAATTTGTAGCCCACGCGCCGCAAAACCATAAATCCGCCTCGGTTTACAGCATATATTCCGAATCAAACCGAGAACAAACTCTTCTCGATGGTAACAGACGCGTCTTCAGATTTTTTTTCTCCCGTATGAGAAGAAAAGATAAACTTCGGGAAACCACAACGAAATAATGAGGGAATATAAATATTATCATTACGTGTCTCTGTTTCTATCTCTCGAAGGACAAACGAAAAAGGAAATACTGAATATTCAACAAAGAAAAAAGGGGAAAAACGTATTTCGCCAACATCTGTTTCTTTGTCGAAGAGAGAGTGTCAAGGTCCCGTTTTCTTTTTTTCCAAAATTTACGAGCATCAGTTGAAACTCAGGTGTAATAACAAGGTAAAAACGGATTCATTTGCGCGAGGTGATCTCCAAGCTCAGATTCCCACACGGTATACCGCGGCACACCTTTAAGATACCGCGAGATCGGCCAGCGGGAGCTGCTAGAATTCTTGAAGGCGCAGAAAGGATTAATTGAACAACAATTTTAACCAGTGTGTTCAGATCAGAAAAAGGCGAGGCGCGAGAAAATTTGAAATTGTACTTTCATTTCGTAGGGCACTGCGGAAGTAAAACAATTTAGATTAGAGGGAAAAATTTTGGTTAACCCCTTAAGCGGCATTTAGAAATCACTAAACCCTTCTTCAAAATGCCATCTTTTCTTAAGTAGGCTTTCTTTCGATTTTCAGCAATTTTCCATTGAGAAATGATTTTTTTCAATCCTAAAATAAGGGTTTACGGAAAATTCACCGGCAACAGTTCGGGAGGAGTCACTGAGCGATGAATGATCGTGGGTGAATCAATAAAATGATGCAGGAGTGAGTGACAGGATTAGTGTTGATTAGTGAGCAAACTAGTGAGCGAGCGATTAAGAGATAGAGTAAGTGGCCTAAAGAGTGGGTATCACGATGAGTGACCAAGTGGTAACTGCGTCTTAACGCATGGGCACGCCCGGGAGCCTCAACATAACAGAGGGCGTCACAAAAATGCGATCTGGTTGAACTTTTCGGGAGTAAGCAAGTAAATTTGCCAGGTAGGACCTCAGAAAAATCACTTGAGCCAGGGCCCATGACACTCTTAAGACGGTCCCGCCCAGTGGTAGGCCGAGGGATCGAGTGGCAGAATGAGTGACCTAGTCAATAAGTGAACAACCTGGTGATTGAGTGCGTGTGACGGAGTGTGGTCCAACAAGAACTCACGGAGCCCCTAACCTGAGAGCCCAAGGTACATTTTACTCAGTACATTTTTAAATTGTTTATACTACAACAAATCTAATAGAAATAAATATATGAAGTCTGCTGAGTGCGGGAGGGGGGGGGGATTCGGCTTGGACGTCTGCTTCAAGATGGCGGGGTTAAGGAGAGAGGCGCTGAAAATGAAAATCCCATTAAACAAATATTCCTTGGAATTGGCGGTGGGACGCATCCACTATCTCCATCATATCCTTTGGTTAACAAGTTATATGAAAGAGAATTCGGGCACTTTTTAATAAATGTAAATACTACACGTATTGTATAACTAAAATAACCACTAAACAATATCAATAAGGGCTGAAAGTACAGGGAAGAATGCATTCATTCTTCATCGTGTGGTTCACGGTGATTTACATGGACATTGAGTGCATGTAACTTTTTATTTTTTGCCCGTGGCTTCTTATCAAGGAAAGTGACCCTTTCTACATATTAAATTTATAGAAGTAAATTTTGTAATGTAAAGGGAAAAAAACAAGATCGACAACCATTAGTGCAGTCTTAATGCAAGGCCACGGTCCTCGTGATAGCGAGATTTTTTTCCGAGAATTAGAGATAGATTAGAGATACAATTTCCGAGAATTAGAATTAGTTAAACATGTAGGCAATTACTTCTAGACCGGTAAAAGAGGACCCCAGAAAAATCACTTTGTCCGTGGGCCTATGATGCTCCTAAGACGGCCCTCGGGGCTGGAGTAGTGTCAGACTCCCCCTGTGGGAGTTTGATGTTCCAATTCCTCTCTCTCTCTAATGTTTCACATGTTTCAATTTCTTCACTGCCTTTTTTTTACACCTTCATGTAGCCTCATTAATCTTCTGCCACCGCTTTACTTAAGTTTCATCCGTGTGTGTGTGTGTGTGTCCCCTCCCAAGAAAATCACAGGATCTCAAGAACAGGGGTTCACAACGCTCCAGGTACAGAGAATAATCAATCTACCCTATTTCCATACAAAAATGGACTAAACCTCGTTAACAATAATCAGACGACATCACTAATTCATACCTAACTGTACACTCCTAATGCCGAAGAAATGGATAATGAGATATCCCGGAACAATTCTTCACGCAATACGTAGGAGAGAAATGACGGAAACTTATTAAAGGGATATCAGATAATCCCTCAAACGATTTCCTTCTAGGAACCCCCTTTTTACTTCCTCAAATAACACTGGAGATTATGTCCACACACAAAGCCTTTATTATATCATACCAAAAGAAGACAATCTATTAGGGAAAATCTAACTTTTTTTCCCCTTCCCCCGATTTTTCTTGAGCATACAAATGGAGAAAAAAAACCGTGACGTTAGAAAACTTTTGCCCGAATTCCACCGAAAACTCTGAAGCGCAACCAGGACTTTCATTGGTTCCTTTTGGCAGTAAAGTGGGTAATAAGGAACGGCCGTCGTATATTTTGTGCAAATAAGATACACAGTTATAAGTGTGTGTGTGTGTGCCCCAGATATGGTAAAAACGTAAGGAAATTGAGGGGGGATGGGAGAGTTATCTTAGTTCTGCACCATTGGAACCGTTGAGTACGAGTCAATGCGTAAAAGTCGGAACAATCGCTCCGAGCGATTGCGTTTTTATTTCTTTGCAACGATCAATTTGGAGCTTTTTCTACCGATATTCAAGAAAATTCAACAGGAAGAAGAACCGTTGCAAAGAGAGGTAAATTGTGTTCCGCAAATTCTTTTTTTTTTTTCCTTATTGGTAATACAAAACCGAAGTCTGCATAGCCAGGGTACATCCATTTTAGATCACAAGATTTTGCACAATTGGAAGCACGATTCATGTTAGTTGATATGTCTCCAGCCGATATTACTATGCCTCTGCGCGGTCACGTAGCCCTCATGCTCGATTCCAAGAGATCCATTCAAGTTCGATTCCCAAGATATTCATTCATTTCCAATTGACAGTAAATGAATATCAAATTTCGCAATATTGGTATTTAATGTTGTCAAAGCACTGCTGCCAATTTCACTATGCATACCAAAAGGCACTGTTGCCAATTTCACTATGTATACCAAAAGGCACTGTTGCCAATTTCACTATGTATACAAAAAGGCACTGTTGCCAAGAGCACTATTCATACAAAAGTACTGTTGACCAGAACACTGATCAGATTAACAGCGTTGTTGCAGAGAGCGCTTTTCATACAAACAACACTATTGCCAAGAACGCTATCCAAACAAACGGCATTATTGCCAAGAATGTTATTCAATTAATTGCATCTTTAGAAGACGGCAGCAAACGAACACCTACAAGCACGATACCTGCATAAAAGTACAGAGTTGGGACCCACAATTATTAATATTCCTACACAACCACCACCGACCATGATCCCCCGCTGTCCCCACAAGGGATATAAGTTGGTTGTCTAAAAGAACAGGGCCACAACTAGATGCTTGGTCACCCGGGGCAAGAGCGCATTTTGACGCCCCCTTGTAATGTTGGAGAGGTTTCAGAATGAAATTTGCGCCCCCTCGGGTCCAGCGCCCGGGGCACGAGACCCGCCAGCTCCTTCCTAGTTCCGGCCCTGTAAAAGAATATGGGTCACAGCGGGAAAAATCTGAGAATGTCCACAGGCTTCTTCCTCTCACTCCGAATGCGATACTACCGGTGACTTGAATGTAATGCATTTTATAACAGTGTGTGTGTGTGTGTGTGTGTGTGTGTGTAGAACCTGCCCCTTCCCCCGCTCTGTTTCCCAGGAGACGCAAGCAGTTCGCCTAGACGGCCGATTAACGCCCAGACCAAGAAGCCCTCACAATTCCTTAACCCCTAATCGGCAATGCCCTTTCCAACAAACGGTCCACGGAGACGCTGGCCAGCAACCACATCAAAATTTCATTGCGATTTACAAACAGTGATATGGTATGTGTGGATGGAATTTTTTGGTGCACCTTTTGTATGTCCTGTTGTTCACACCCACCAAGAACTTGTACATGTTATATAAGTACAGATACGAGAGCGTGTTTAAGTCCCTTTGAGCTAAAAATTCTCTGTGTAATTGAGTTAGTAGTTTTTTGTTACGGCAACAAGGCTGATCCAATGACGGTAATTGTCCCGGGGCCCACCCTTGTGAGGGTCATAACAGTAAGCAAGTATGCATGTATGGGGCCCCCATAAGTTTGGGGCTGACGGGGGCCCAGAATAATCACCATCATTTTTCTTCCGTGCTATAAATTCATTATAGAAGGGTTTGTATAGAAAGTCTGGCTCGAAATGGGGGGGGGGGGGGGGTCACCTAAAATCTCAACCTAGGGGACCCTCCTCCAGGATGTGGGCTGCATGTGTGGCAAGCATGTGAGCGACCAAAACAGGCGTAGAAACGGGGAGGCGGGGGAGCAAGCGAGTTTTTGCCCAGTCAGGTCAATTCGAGTAATGTAGAGGAGTGGTCAAGAAAATCAGACAAACCATAAAGGCCTCTGAGAGCGAAACTGTAGCCAACGTATTTTCTACATGGTACAATTTTAAATTGAACACACTGTACTCACCCATTACCTTAAACAGAAGTAAGGGGGAGAAACCGAAGATCTCTAACGGCGCAATAATAGATGGCAATGACGCTCACTTTAAAAGGAACTTACATGGATAAAAATAAAAAAAAATAACCATATGCATGATCACGGAATCGCGAAATATTTATTGCGGGGTATTCTCTAGGGCCGTGGAATCATGTCATGATCGAGGAGGAACAAACGGTAACTCGAGGCCACTCACAGAAGAAAAAAAATAAAAATGTACAATTCAATGTCAAAACGTCAAACTGAAATGGTAAAGGGAAAAAAAAGCAAGCAATGATCTTCGTTCCACCCATAAATTCCACAGCAACTACACCACCGTCACGAGTCGTAAAAAAAATAGAAAGAAAATTACAAGAGCGTCTTCCACAGATTTTCCCATTGGCGTACGAGTGTCGAGCACAAGCTATTCCTCAAATTATTCACATAATTACAATACAAATATACTACGCACGGATCAGCAGAGCCGTCCTCAGAAAGAGGGGGGTGCGACCGGTGTAGTTGCAACGGGTCCCGCCTTCACGGTAAAAAAGTAATGAAAAATAATTTTTTTTAAATCACCAAATTAACTTTTTTTTCATCTAAAATAGAGGGCTCACAAAAATAGATGTTTGCCCAGGGCGACAAAATGCATTTTAATTTCAGTTGTGTGTGAGACGGAGGGACCCAGAGCACTTCGAATCAAACAGAGAGGCATGAAATTACTGAAGGCTTTCACCAATTCTCCAATTACTTCTTTCATTAATTATGAATTTTCATCAATGCTTGGTATAGTTTCTTTCATCAATTCTGAATTTACATAGGTGCTAGATTATTTCTTTGATTAATTCTGAATTCACATCAAATCTTGGAATTATTCATTTCATTAATTATGGATTTTCCTCAATTTTGGAATTATTTCTCCAACTTTGAATTTTCGTCAATTCTGGAATAATTTTTTCCATTAATAATGAATTTTCATCAATTCCGGAATTGTCAGTTTCATCAATTCTGAATTTTCACCAACTCTTGGATTTCTTTCACTAATTCTGAATTTTCAGCAATGCTTGCATTTCTCGCATTTATTCTGAATTTTCAGCAATTCTTGGATTTCTTTCACCAATTCTGAATTTTCAGCAATTCTTGGATTTCTTTCACCAATTCTGAATTTTCAGCAATTCTTGGATTTCTTTCACCAATTCTGAATTTTCAGCAATTCTTGGATTTCTTTCACCAATTCTGAATTTTCAGCAATTCTTGGATTTCTTTCACCAATTCTGAATTTTCAGCAATTCTTGGATTTCTTTCACCAATTCTGAATTTTCAGCAATGCTTGCATTTCTCGCATTTATTATGAATTTTCAGCAATTCCTGAATTGTCAGTTTCATCAATTCTGAATTTTCACCAACTCTTGGATTTCTTTCACCAATTCTGAATTTTCAGCAATTCTTGGATTTCTTTCACCAATTCTGAATTTTCAGCAATGCTTGCATTTCTCGCATTTATTCTGAATTTTCAGCAATTCTTGGATTTCTTTCACCAATTCTGAATTTTCAGCAATGCTTGCATTTCTCGCATTTATTCTGAATTTTCAGCAATTCTTGGATTTCTTTCACCAATTCTGAATTTTCAGCAATTCTTGGATTTCTTTCACCAATTCTGAATTTTCAGCAATTCTTGGATTTCTTTCACCAATTCTGAATTTTCAGCAATGCTTGCATTTCTCGCATTTATTATGAATTTTCAGCAATTCTTGCATTTATTATGAATTTTCAGCAATTCTGTAATTATCAATTTCATTATTTATGAACTTTCATCTCATTTCTGGAACAATTTCATTCTTAAATTCTGATTTTACATAAATGAATAGACCTATTTCTTTTATTAGGTTCTAATCTTCCGAGGTTTTACAAAAATGTTTTCCCCTTCACCAAAATACACATAATGTCGTGGCTGAAAGGGGGCCCAAACATTTTTGGGGTCCCGAAATTGTCAACGAGCCCCTGCTATTATTTTTGCACCGAGCCCCGCGTCTAGTAAGGGCAGCCATGCGGATGGGGGCCATGTGGTGGGGCTAAAAGTCTACTCGTGATATCACAGATGTAAAAAAAAACAAAAAAGGCCAAGTGGAACGGATTCACCGGAAGACATCGGAAATGCCGCAATAAACGTCATTTGTGTGACCCTCCTTGGTCGATTAAGAAGCAGCAAAATGCAAAAAAAACAGTGACTCTCTACAAAACAATCGAAAAATAAGCAATTTTCTTGGACGCCCATAGATATTTTCCACGAAATTACACGTTTCCAAAAATGAGAGAGGAAATAAACAAAAAAAATATATTGGTTGAATTTACCGCTTGAGATGTTTAGTAAATGCTAACTTTTTGCCACTACTCTCTTGTGGGTAATATAACCGTATTATTTTGTACCCTCTTCCTTTTTTTTTTTATTATATTCATTAATTCTTGAATGTACGCGAGGTCGTTCGTCCAAAAGACTTCATTTTTCTTACCTTTGGAAATAAGTGTTCGCATACACAGAATGGGTTTTTCCTAACAAAAAAAAAATTCCCAATTTGATGGAGCGTCAAATTTTCTTGACATTTCCACTTGATTAGATTCTTTTGTTGCGATTCTTTGTTTGACGGGAAGAAATCTCCTGCAATTTTCGAAATTGGCCATTGAAACGATGTGATTAGATGATTGATTACATTGGGGTGGGGGAGAATTCAGAAATCTTTAAAAAATAAACAGGTTCTTCAGCAATGAGATAAATCTTCGACATTTGCGCAAGGCTCAACTGAAAAATTAAAATTTCAATACCACCCAGGGCAACGACAAATTCTCCAACAACGATGTCTTCTCTGTCAACAACACACAGCAAAAATGACTTCAACAACACCCAGGATGACAATGAATTCAAAAACGCCCAAGGTAATAATGATTTTTCCAACACTGCTCTGAGCAACCATGACTTTTCCAATGCAACGATCACAAGAACGATGACTTTTTCAACAACGATCACTAGAACAATGGCTTCTCCAAAAACGCCCAGAGCAACAACGGCTTTTCCGATACAACGAGCAACAATGACTTCAACGTCTAGGGCTTGGGGAGCAGCCCAACAGTAATGTTCCCTAAAACGATGATTTCAACAACGCACAGAGCAACAATTGATTTCCCCAAAAATGCCAAGAACAACAATGCCAAGCGCAACAATGACTTTCCCAACCCCACCCAGCGCAAAAATGACTTTTCCCAACAACGCCAAGAGCAATGATGACTTTTCCCCAACAACGCCAAGAGCAACTATGACTTCAACGCCCAGGGCAACACGATGGATTTTCCAAACAACGTTCTACAAAACTTCTCCACCAACGCATAAAGCAATGACAATTTTTGCAACAATATACACAGCAACAACGATTATTGCAACAATATTTGTGAAAGCCCTGACTAAAAGCCCCTATATAAGCAAGTAGTTTTTAAACAGTGATCCGTGAACACACCCCCCCCCCCAAGGTATGCTTTACAATAAAGCGGTAATTTAAAGGAAATGAATATCCATACATGTCAATGATCGAGCCCGATTCGTACTCGAGTACTTGTCGAGAGTCACTAATCAAATACCTCAATACAATGACTAAACTAATTTGAGTTTGGACCTGTGCCAGATTTGTGATATGAATGCGCTTTTGATGGAAGTCATAGACAGGGCTCTGTTAGGTCTCTCAGGGACAAACGGAGCCCACAACTTTTCAGGGTCCCGAAATTGTTTTTGTCTCTCCCTCAAAAAACACACAGTAAACCTGTCCTTAACGGAAAAAAATCGTGATCTCGTGATTTCAATGCCATAATAAACATTAAAAACCTGGATTAAACGGAACCTGCCTAACGCGGAAAAGGAAGGAGCATTCTCTCTTAACGGAAAATTTCACACAAACACTTCGACTGTTTCGTGATGATCGCAAGAGCTGACTGAGCAGGGCCGGAATTAGAGGGAGGCGAAGGAGGAGGGAAATTGCTCGGGCGGCAAAATTTAGGTGGGAAATTTTACGTTGGAAAATTATTGAATTTTGCAGTGGATTGACACCCTAATTGGAAATTTCAGAGGTGGTCAAAAAACAACGTAAATGTAGTCATTTCAGATGAAGAACAGTGTGGGGTGAAATTTCATACAGAGATACTGTGAAAACCTAAATATTTAGTAATTATAGAGTAAATGATGTGCATTTAAATTAATTCGCTTATTTTCAATCGATTTAGTTTTACTATACTGCACTTCAATTACATACGCGATTGTTACATAATTTTACACATTATGTCAATTGAACCTCTATTAAGCGGAAACCTGTGTTCAATGGAAAAAAATCTCGGTCCCTTGCGATTCCGTTGAAGACAGGTTCTACTGCATATATAGGGGGCCCCAAAAATTCATATTTGCCCGGAGCCGGAACTTATGAGTAAACAGGCCCTGGTCGTAGACCAAGAGTGCTCAACCTTATGGAGAGGGAGGGCCACTTCACTGATTTGAAAAAGTGTCACAAAGCCACTTTGTTGAGTGATCTGTAAATGTGCCGCTGGTTACTTGAGTGATCCGTAAATGTGCCGCGGGCCGTTTGAATGATCTGGAACCGTGCCGCGGGTCACTCACTGGTCTTGGGTCATCCAAGTTATCTAGGAATATGGTATAAGACAATTAAATGATCCAGAAATGTGCCTGGGCCACTTAAATGATCTAGAACTGTGCCGCAACTCTGTTAATCATCTGTAAATTTCCCTTGGGTCGCTCAGTGAGCGTTAAATATGCTACGAGTCATTCAAGTTATGTAGGGATATGCCGCGGTTTACTTGAAGAGTCTGGGAATGTGCCACACATTTGAGTGATCTGGAACTGTGCCACGGGTCACTTGAGAAATCTAAAATGCGTCGCAGAACACCTAAACTATCATTTAACATGTGCGGATTTAATAATTTCAATCAAATCTGCGGGGTCACTTAAGTGATCTGTAAATGTGGGTGACTTAATTGCTCTGGTTGCTTAATTGACACTTAGCTACATTTGTGCACTTAGGTTATCCGGCAATGTACCGAGAGACACTAAGCGATGTGGAACTATTAACCGGACAACTTAAGTGTTTTGGAAGTGGTCCCCCCGCAGGCCACTGAAGTTATCTGTGAATACGCCACGCGTCCCTCAAGGAATGCATCGCAGGCCACCTTAGTGATATGGAACTGCACCGCGGGTCATCTAGTAATCTGCCACTTGGTTCATATTTATAAAATTATGTCCGAGGTCGCGTGCCACATCAGATGATTCCGAGGGCCACATTTGTCCCACGGGCTATGGGTTGAGCATATCTGTCGTACATACACGGTTCTCGCGACTCGGAAAAACAGTTGGGGGGGACTCCTCTGGGCTGGAAAAGCGACTATCGCGCTGCACCAGTGAAGCCTTCCACGGTTAGAAAAAGAAAACGGCAGTGTCATCATCGAGCTTTGAATACAGAAATAATGATACGTAATAGCTTTGTCCAAAGGCTATAAAACTAAGCACGACTTCGACCAGCGGTGGAAACGTCTTGGTCCTTTCGGCTTTTAAATAACTTGACCGACACAAAGAGGTGGAAGAAGAAAAAAGTGTACCGGACTCATTTGGTAAAAAAAAAAAAAAAAGACGGCATTCGCTAGTATTACAGAAAGAAAAAAAAAACGAGAAAACCAACCGGTCTCACATTAAGGCTTCGATAACCTCCACCCCGTAAACGTCGAGGTCGATGCCATCACCGAAGATTCAAAGGTTATATAATAATGGGAAAAAAACAGGAATTCCGTCGTCATCAACAACAAGGCTTTTCTAAATACCAGTTGTTTGCGGAGGTGTCATCCCGACATACCTTTTGTATCTGCCAGATACCAAGAGTCACTCACTCACTTACTCTCTCCGCCTTTTCCAATCACTGTCATTTGATAATTATTGCCTAGTTGTGCTTACTCAGAGCTATTTAATGTCACTTGACACAGACTTTCTTTTTTCTATCATAAAGATAAGCGAATGCAAAAACATGTTCCCAATCTGTGATCCGAGGCAAAAAAAAAAATTCTCTTCCTTCCCAGTCTCAATTTCACACATTCGAGGACAAGGCCAAAAACAAGAAGGAGAGGGCGAAAGAGCAATTGCGGGGGGAGACAGACAAATTTCAGGATGGTCGCGATTCAAACTTGGGTCACAAGCGCTTCCGAGATGGGTCGTTCAGGTCCACTAACAGCCAGGGGCGGTTGAGCTATGGGTCTCAACCGAACAGCGGGGGCTTCCGAGAAGGGTCATACAAATATACTTGCAGCAAAGAGTTTTTGAGCGAATGGGTCATGCCCTAAATTTTATTTGCAGGGGCTTTCGAGAAGGATCGTTCAAATCCACTAACAGTCAAGGGCACGTTGAGCTATTCGTCTCAACCGAAAGATCGTACGAATTATACTTACGGCCAATAGTTTTGAGCAATGGGTCACGACCCAAACTTTATTTGCAGGGGCTTCCTAGATGAGCTGTACAAATCCACTTGGTCCTGGTGTAAATACACTTATTGCGTCACTGGCCTCAATAATTTTAAAAAACAAACAGTCCCATGGGTAGCGAAGATGATCTTGATTTTGCGTCATGGCTGAAAAGGGTTCGGAACCCGTTTCAGAGGAAAAAAGCAGTTATAAAATCGGCTTTTACAGGAAGGTCAACCGAAATTACATTTGTCCCCACGCCGCTCTTGACAAAAATGACCCCGAGTCCTAGTTAAGGCCCTGTTCGAGGATGAATCCGACCCGAACCGACATCTTAAAACTTATATCTACCCTTAATCCGGAAAAGCTGAAAGGTTAGTGCGATAACAACTCGCGCGGCTTCCTGTTCAATCACCATACTCCTCCGCCTCCAGAGATTCCAAGGATAACCTAAAAACAACTTAGGGACCGGAGATTGGTCACAATCACCCGAATACAGCGAAGTCCGTTCGGGAAAAAAATAACACGTGTTTGACAACGTGACGAGACTATATGTCGCTCACTGACCTGGTCACTTGCTCTATAAGTCAATCTTTCGTTCACTCACATGCTGGCAAACGCTCTAGATCATAGTTTCCAAACCTTTTTTGTCCCATCGCATCTTTCTTCAGAATTTTTTATCTGCCATCGCCCCCCGACGCCAATACAAATTTTTTAAGTCGTCACGGCGACCTGGCGCCTAGGATTTATCCACCTCTGGTATATATATTTATGGTTTTTCTGGAAGTGGACCAAAAAGAATTCTTATGTCTAAACATGAAAAAAAAGTATATTACTCTCACAACTATGGGTTTTGCCTTCTGCCAAACCCATAGTTTCCCAAACTTTTTGTTCCATCGCCCCCTTCAGAAATTATTTTCTCCCATTGCCCCCCAACACAAGCTAACCCATCGGATACTATGTTATATTTGGGGCCATTCAAGTATTACGTAAGCAGATTTTTAGCCATTTATGACCTCCCCCCTCCCTTGTCAGCAAAACACTGACCCCCCCATCCCCCTTGTCAGCGAAATTTCGTCAGCAGCTTAGAATATTTCATATCTTCAAAAAGGGTGATTGATGACGTAAGCAAACTTCAAACCCCCTCCCCCCTTGTCATCAAAAGTCAGCAAATTCGAACCCCCCCCCCCCCCCCCCCGATGCTTGAATGACCCCTTTGAAGCTTCTATCACGCCGCTGGAAAATATGATTTCATATTTTCTTGTTGCAGATTAAATTAAATTTACGCAGCATGTGAAATTTTATTTTCTCTAATTTTCTCTCAGTTAGGGGTCGTTGAAGTATAAAGCAAGCAGATTTTTAGCCATTTTTGACCCTCTTCCCCCCCCCCCCCCTGGAATAGAGAGCAAAAATAAAATTCCTTTTCCTCCCCTATATATACACACACACACACACATATAGAAGGTTAGGTCTGATGGGCCCCCATGAAGTTCCGATCACAAGCCTAATCTTCAGGACGACAGTGGTTTTCTAAATCAAAGGTTAAAGGCTGATCACAGTCTGTCACAATCAAACACATTCTTTTGTATCGGTCTCGACAAACAATATTGTATGAGTGAATGTCAGGAATTTCGCAATTTCTTTACTTTTTCAACTACAATCTCTCGTTATTATCTATGCATATTTATATGGATCATTCTCATGAAATTGGTCGAAATTTTGTCCCTAGCAGTTCATATTAAATATATTTAACACAGGACTTTTTTTTCCTTCATCACTTTCTCTCTACGTATACTCCAGTTTCTGAAAAGTTTCCACTCTGTTTTTGATTTTTCCTTTAGAATGTTGGAATTACCTTTTGGGTGAGACAATATACTAGGGAAAACAACGTGACCATACCAAAAATTAGAAGAGAACAACAGCTAGATGCGTTTCGGAACTGTATGAAGTTTTTTCTTCAATTCAAACACAATAATTCCTCAAGTTAAGATATGAAATAAGTAAATTGAAAAGCTTTTTTCCGTTAAAATGTAAAAAATATTATAATGGGGGGATATTGATTACATTTTATTTAATTATCAAAAGTGTGTATGAATAGGAAGACTAAAAGACAAAAGTATTAGAGGGCCTCCAAAAAATGACAGTGAGTATGAAGTGGTAGATGGTAAAGTTTCTTATTTTCTGATCAAGACCACTGAAACATGTATCAGCTTCAACTTTCACGTCCTTTTAGATCTACTTTCGAAATTCGTGGGTCTCGGCGCCATTTCACAGTTTATATCAACAGACGCAGGTTTCTCTAAGAAACTAAAAGCCAATATTTTGCATAAAAAAACTCAGCTAATTTAAGCTTTTTTTGAAATAGTTCAAATATAGAAGAACCAGTTTTTGTGGCATCCGCTCAGAAAAAAAATGAAGTTTTGAGCATGAACAATATGCGCAAAAAATTCATTAAAACCAACAATTTTACATTATGCTCCCGTTCGAGTAGGTCACGTGATGAATCGGGTGACGTCAAAACGAGTTTCATTTTGGGGAAGTTTGTCAAATTGTCATGAATATTTACACAGAAAAATGATTAAAAGGGAAAAAATGCTGAGGTGAATAAGGGAGGAGGAAAACAGCCAGCTTCATTTCATTGGGTTACAATGAATCTTTGCAATGATGAGAACATTGTTATTATGAAATGGCAACGCTTCGCAATGTTCGGGAAAGAAATGTCGCTATTACATCGTGAAACTATAAGAAACCCGTTCTCGTTAAATTAATAAGTTCAAGTTCGCATTGGTTTCCGGATTGAATTTATAAGTATAAGTTTGATTACCCATGACGATGTTAGAAACAGATTTTCACCTCCCTATGTGGATATTTTTCAGCTCAAACCTCAGTCTAAGGCCGGGATTACACTATAAAAGTTTTATTCTGCTTTATTTACTTCTTTCCTTATCATCGCGAAGCTTCAACGTAGCCCTTTTATGAACCGAAGCTGTCTTTTTTTTTTATCCGTCTTTTTAGTGATTTGTTGTTCCTGTTTAGCGATTTTTTCTCCCACACACATGGCCCCTGTCGCCGGAGGCGAATATAAAGGGGCTACAGGTGGCCCCTGTCGCCAGTGGGGCCTGTTGTTCAGATATTATTCAGTTCACCGTTCCAATCCAATTTAGATAAAATTGTATTGGAATCGTCCCAAAATATTCCTGGAAAAAATTGGAAAGGGAATTCCTGGAAAATACCGAAATATTCCTGGGAAAAAATTGGAACCTGGCGGTAGCCGGAGGGTATAAATAGGGGTGCACCAATCAGTCCAGTCGAGAGGGGTGTATATACACAAACACTACATACAGTGTGTTGCTGAAATACTTCCAGGAAATCCGTCTCACGCCCCCCCCCCCCCCCCAGGTCGAACTGGAACGCTGTGCAGTTTTGCGAACTATGATTCAGTGCGATCATTTTTCCCCCCACCATTAGAGGTAGGTCTGTATCGATAAACAGTAGCATATCTCGGAATTTTAAATTTGTCTAAGCAAGGGGGAGATGTACAAGAGCTCTAAGCGGGCTACACCAACACCCCCTAAAGAAGAGGGTTAAGATTCTTTAGTGGGGTATTCTTAACCCTCTTCTTTATGCTAGTGTTGGTGTAGTCCGCTTAGAGCTCTTGTATATCTATCTCCCCTTGCTTAGAAAAACTAAAATTCTCAGGTACGCTACTGGTTACTACCCCTCTAAAGAAACACCCCCCTTCTTTAGGGGGGGTTGTTGGCTATGTCCTCGGGGCAGCAAATTTGGGTCAAGAGAATTTGATTAGAACGGCGGGGGGGGGGCAGAATAATTTTATAGCCCACAGGTGGCAAAAATCCACCTAAGCCGGTGGTTCGCAAACTTTTACCATATGCGGCTCCCTTTGTCAGTCTATTTATCCACAGTTCAACGCCCCCCCCCCCCCCACTCCCAAGGCGCACAACGCAGAGTCGGATGATCTTCAAGTTTTTTCCGAGTCTAAAACATAGTTCATATCCTCCAGCATCATAAAAGCACCCGTATGACAATTTCTACTTAACTAAATTTACACTAGGATACTACAATATCTTGAATGCAAATTTAGGGTTCGAATAGAGATTCAATCACGACCTCAGGAGCATTAAATGGGACAAAAGCATCTGCACTCTTTGGTGCTTCAATATGCGCCCCCCCCCCCCCAAAACTAAATATATAAACCAAAATAGAAAAAAAATAATGGATCCATCCTGTTACTCCAGGGCTGAAGTTTTGTCAACCCCTTTATGTGAGGACTCCCACAATACGCTATCCCTTGGCGAGGAATTACGTGTTATATTATTATGTTCCCTATTACTAGTGCTAGGACAATGAGTATGCATCGTGTTCTGCTGTTCTCCAACTTCAAGGCGCGAATGCAAAGAGCCCGGGTCCCTCATTCCAAAGTCTCACCGGAAAGAGCAGGAATTCACAGCATACGAAATTCAGTCACCTGCCACCTTCACTATTGAACATGAAAAGATGAAGGGGAAGTTGACCGTCCGCCCCTCTCTTACTCACGCCTGTGCGGCGAATGTTAAGAAGACAGGAAAACCTTTCACACGGATCCACCTCTATTCATTGGATCTTTCTTTTAACGTTTTCCAAAAAAACTGTAAATGAAAAAACGTCTTACAAGCGGGAAAACGCTTTAACCCTTTCGTTTACAAGCGACTGAGCAAGGAATTCGGATGCTCCCTATTTGACGAATTTGTAATAAATATGGAAACCTTGTCAAAAAAAAGAGCAAAACAATATATAATAGATAAGTTGATAAGAATGCAGGTAAAAAAGAGATTTTTTTTTTCACCCTCCCTTCTCATTCCCTCTTATAAGAAAGATACATCATATGTGGGGGGAAAAAAATCACTATCAGGATATAAAAAAAAACCAAGGGGAAAAAAATTATGGGGTTGCAACAAACCTTCGCGATGCTGAGAGAGGAAGGAAAGGAAACAGAACTTGTTAGAATTTATTCGACTGGTGTTTGGACGCAATATTACGTCCTTGATTGTAAAGTGGTTAAATGGAAAATCTCGATGGGCATTACCAAAAACGACGAAAAAGAGTCGTACCAAGCGGGAAACATTCTAAGAGGAAACGTTATAAGCGGGATTCACTGTACTACTTCTTTTCTGGTCCAAACACCAGTATCCACTCAAGCCGCTCCCTCTACAAAGGGCCCGGTTATTTGAGGAATAGAGTGCGGCCCCCCTTGGAGGGGTTCACTTTGCATAGGCATATATTTTTGAACCACATTATGAAGATCACTGACGCCACCGCAATCTTCATCTATAATTGGCGAGAATCGTGACGAGTGGGCGAAGAATTCACTGCCCCCCCCCCCCATCTCGTCCGACAAAAACCTATCAATAATTGACGAACGCGTCGTGATATATTCAAATGAGCAAGATTTGCCACAAAATAGCCAACCGGTAAAAAAACAGCAGTTATCTGGTCACGTAAGCCCTGTTCTCGTGCAATCGATATAACCACTACGGGTACATTAACAACATAATTATTCAAACGTTACCGAGCCCTTATCGGAAACTTAAAAAAAAAGATATGGTACTATCGCATTTCAGATCCTGAACACTTTATCGGAAAAGCGTTGGGAGAAGGCAATTCGGCAACACGTGGCTCATTTGCATACGAGAAAAAGAATAGCGTCGAACGGGTTCATGTGATTTTTCTGGAATCACGAGAAAAAAGGTCCGTAATAAGCCCTACTACGTCATAAAGGGGATTCCCCGAAAGGTATTTTCGCGTGCCGCTAACAACACGACCAACACGCCAATGTGGAGAAGAAAATAGAAACAAATCATTCGCATGGAGAGCAATGAACTCTTTTAATATCCACGTATCTACACACTTTCCCAACAACATGACTGACACATGAGCTCCTTCCCATGAATAATGAAAAACAAAATTACGATGTGCATAAAAATTTTTCACTGGTCGAAAATGCCTTCGAAACGCATCACCATTTTTATTTCGGAAATGTCTCACGTTTACGCAATCGACACTTACACGCAACTTTTCCAGCCTCGCGTTGTTTGCCAAGAACTTGACTTTGAGGATCTCTCTCTCTCTCACACACACACACACACACAGGAAAATAAGCGAGAAAGAAAACAGCAGCCATCCAGGAATGAGTAATTATAGCGACACTGAGTTGGTAACGTTGGTCGCCAAGAACAGAAATTCCTGAGAACGAAACTGCAAATAGATGAACTCTTTCTTCAAAATAACGAACGTTTTTGAATATAAAGCGGAGGAAATCTAGATTAGTCCCCGAAATCACCACTAGGGGGCAAGCAAATAAGAATAATGTGTTATAGTAGTAAATAATGGAAGAGAAGATAGGTATTCAGAAAATTTAAGATTTTAAACTTTCTGAATACCCTAAGTTTCCCTATAAAATTTTTTTAAAGAACACGTTCGATAACAATGGATTTTCAAACAATGCTTCAAGTAAGACGCGTTATTCACAAAAAAAAAAAAAAAAAAAAAAAAAAAGGCTGAGAGCGCATATTTTTCCAAACCCAGTACTGAGAGTGCGTAGTATATCCCTAACACAATGCTGACAGCAGGGCCATCTTTTAAGACCATCGTGGGCCCTCAGGCAAAACTTTGAGGCCCTACCTGTCAAATTTACAGGCTTATTATTCTAGAAAATTTCAAATCAGGTCTTAATTTTTGTCAGGCTCTCCGGGCCACGTCCGAATTGGCCTGTATACGAGCTGACGGCGTATAGTGTTCCCAATACAATACTGACAGTGCTTATTGTTTCCAACACATAGTTAAAAATGTTGTGCTGCTGAAAAATTACTAAAAAAATTTTGAAAATGCATAGGATATCTACTGTTGAAAATTTGCCGATACATTGTAGAAAATACATACTATTGAAAAATTCCCAACACATTGTTGAAAAATTTCAATAGTCACTGGAATTCGAAGCAAGCAGCGCGTTCGAAACTGGCGACAAAAGCGAACTCTCACTCTAGAAAAAAAAAAAAAACCTCTTTTTGAATCTTCACAAAGCCCTGACATCCTTCGCGGGCATTATATTGATTTCGTCTAAATAGAATTTGCAGTGGAAAAGCTGGCTGCAACATAGAATCCTACCCTTCAGCTGAGAATTTTTTTCCTCCGAGAAGGGGGTTGTTGGGACAAATAAGTTTGACAAGTGCCCGGAAAAACGGCCCCGAAGCGTCCAACTAAAAGCCACGTGAACATCATAACCCATTAATAAGAACAATTCATACATTAAAAAAGGAAAATTGGTTCAAGTACAATCTGAGTGAATCCGACACCAAAAAACAGCAGCAGAGGCAACAACAACCCTGATGAACGAACGAACGATCCGAGTCCAGAGACCTCCTCGGTGATTCGGTCTTTGACCCGAATCTCAATATAAGTAAAGGGGAAAAAAAGAACTAGCGGATCGTGATGGTACTTACTCTATTTTCACAAACCGAACGAAAAAATGTTATGTAATTGTATGTGTACACGTATTTTTCCATTCAACGCATACACAACACACCATGGAAATGCATAATGTTGTAAAACTGCTGGCATTTGGAGCAAGTATTATTTGCGAAACTGACGACAAAAAAGCGAACTCTTCCGTTCTAAAGAAACCTCGGATCTCCACAAAGCAAATAGTTCACAGATGACCCCCCCCCCACATTTTCAAGTGAAGCCTCCAGTCGAGACTTTTCGCAGGACCCTTAACCCCCCCCCCCCCCGCTTACAATAATTTGATTGGCAACAAATTCGAATAATCTCTATTTGACGAGTCCAATTTGCGATAAATATGGTAACCTTGTCCTAACCTAACCGCACGCTAGAAAAAGGAAAAAAAAAGAAGAGGAGAAAAGGGAAGTAAAAAAAAAACAAGAGTGAAACAATATAATATACAAGTAGGCTAAGAGAGTAGGTATGAAGTAGTTTTCTCTTTTCACCCTACCTCTGTTCTCTTTCACTCTTATTATGTATATAATACATCATATGTGGAAAAGCCCCACCATCAGGGTATAGAAAAAACGAAGAGGGGAAAAAATTATAGGGTTACAACAAAGCTTTCCGGTGATAAGAAAAGAAAACGGAGAGAATTTGTTTGAATTTATCCCACTGGTGTTTGAACGCAATATTAAGTTCTTGATCGTAAAGTGGTTAAAGAATTATATTTTGTCTAAATAAAATTCACGATGGAGAAACAAAACACAGAACTCTGAGATCAACTGTATACTGTACGACGGTGGTTCTCAAACTTTTGCTACTCGTGGCTTCCCTTTGTCCTAGTCATGGTTCACTGCGGCTTCCCAGAGATACCTCCTTTTCAGTATACAGTATTTTCCCTTGTAAAAGAACCACTTCAGAGCATAAATACATTAATAGGCACACATACACATTTCCAGCTCGTCGGGGAGCTCCTGCCGAAAGTTTGGCGAAGCCCTTAGGAGCCGTGCCGCGATCTTTGAGAAACACTCACGGGCGCGGAGATACGGGGGGGGGGCGTATGGGGGCATTGCTCCCCTCCCCCCCAGCGTCAAAAGTGGAGTGGGCAAATATAATGTATATGTGTATATGAATTGACATCATCGTGCCCCCGCCCCCAGACTTCTAAGTCTATCTCCGCCTATGGAAACACTCCTTACTACATTCGAATAACGCAATGTTTCCAGGAAAGGGCGATATCGCCAGGTGGGCACTGGAATGCATCAGAAGTGGAGGGGTTATTAATATATGATAATACGGGTCCACTGAGAAATTTGTTTTCAATAGTTGTGTCAGGATAAATGAGTTTAGAACCCGAATAACGGATCCAAAGCGTAAAACAAAAATATACCTGAACAACAACCCCCCCCCCCTCCATTCATTAATAAGAACAATAATTCATACATTAAAAGGCAATTGGTTCAAGTATAATACGAGTGAATCACGTCACCAACAAGCAGCAGCAACCCTGATGAACGAACGATCCGAGTCCAGAGACCTCCTCGGTGATTCGGTCTTTGACCCGAATCTCAATACAAGTAGGGGGGGGGGGGGGGAGGGAAAAAAAAAACGAACGAGCGTATCATTACTCACTCCCTTTTCATAAAACCGAAACAAAATTTTTATGTAATTGTGTGTATACATGTATTTTTCCATTCACTGCATACACAACACATTTGAAAAGATACAAAAGTAGTTCATTCACCTTCAAGATGGAAATTATCCCTAATTTAAAGCAAAACAGGTAAAAAACCCGAAAACTCTCACCGTTACACATCTTTCCTTATCCAATTTCAATGGAAAACTCCGACAAAAAAAAAAAACCAAAATGACAGCTTGTCAAATAAAAGAGCCGCAAATATATATTCAAAAGTCATTTGAATTCAGAAATTTTTTTTTTCTAGATCAAGGAAACCGAAATTACTAGAGCAGATAGAGTGTACAACACCACCACCAGCGGCGCTCACCTCATCCCGTATACGTTAATAAGTTTTGTGCATGTATGCAATAAGCAAATAACAATAATATAAAGTATCTATATGCACTTTATTACTGCCAGGGAAATGGGTCGAAACGTTTTAAGGAGTTTTGTCCATTTCAAATGCATAAGGAAAAGAATTTTTTTTTTCTTCTTCTTCAAAAACGTGTTTTATTGTATTTACCATTTTTCGATTCCGAAACATTCAATGGTTCGGAAACGGGACGTTTCCAACATCTGGTTGGCCTTTACGCTCTAATAAGACAATGGCTCAAATAGAAAAAGAAAAGGGTTCAGTCATTAACGATAAAAAAAAAAGTGATTTGAAGGTCACTTTTGGGAGAATGGATGGAGCAATTTTATAGAAATTCGTGTGAGCGAGGAAGTGATGACAATGGATAAACATGTGTGTCATGGGTAAACCTATGATCATAGCCATAACCAGTGGAAAACATAATGCGTTCAACTAAACCGCAGGAGAAGCATCTTGTGCATGTAGGTATGTAGAAAATTAGTTTGGTTGAAACGGGTGTTAGGATTATGTCCTCATGTCCCACCATTTTTCATTCATTAAAACCGGGTCTTTTTTAACCCCCCCCCCCCCCCGAGAAAAAAAAAAATTCCGGACAGAAGTAAGATCTGCAGGGGAGAGAATCTTGATGGCTAGAGTCAGCTTCAGAGATTGTTGCCAAAATAAGTCCATCAGCATTGCCATCGTGAAATTTGTCATATGACAGGTCACACTGTCTTGATGTACTTAGCCCCCCCCCCCTTTTGTTCTTTAAAACATACAAAACGCATTCCTCAAAAAAAAAAATGTTACGTTAGGTACACAACCCATTCACAGCGATTTAAAACATGCACAAATTCGTTAGAAATTCCTCAATGGATTGTTTACAATGTGCATGCGCGTTTTAGTAGTAGTCGTGTTCATCATCTTCAAGTAAAGGCCCATTCACACATAGGCGGAACAGAGGGAAGGGTCGATTTCTACCCCCCCCCCGTTCAGTAAAAAAAATTGTATTAATATGGGCGTAAGAGGGAGGGCGGAGGCAAAATTCTTCCCCCCCCCCTCCCGTTCGAACAGCCTCTACCCACTTATGTGTTTACACGGGTTAAGTAATTTAGTAGTGTCAGTTAAATTTTAAGCAGTTAAATATTTTTAAGGCCTGTCTCAACGTTTAGTAACAATTTAGTTAGGTATATGGCCAAGAACAATCGTTTGATAACACGAGAAAACGCTCACTGGCGCATGCGCATAACTCATACTTGATCGAGGATGGATTCGATTGAATCGAATGGTTTCTATTGTACTTAGGGCGGTATTCACTGACATGGTTTAAACCAGTGGTTCTCAACCTTTGGACGCCCACGGCCCGGTTGATTTCATTTTTGTTAGTGGAAGGCCCGGTCATACACACAACTAATGGGAAATAAATGGGTGAAAATGAAACGGTGAACTACTCACGGCCCGGTTTGACTGATGTCAGTGCCCGGCGGTTGAGAAACACTGTAGTCACAATTTTTTGATGAGAGATCGACACGGATTGGTTAAATTCAGGTTTTTAACCAATCTACGTTGATCTCTTATCCAAAAACTGTGACTACAGTTTAAACCATGTCTGTGAACACGGCCCTTATATGCCTAACCACTTAATCACTTGATTACTAAACAACTTGAACACACTGTTTACACGCTATGAACTCGAAATTAAGTTAACTACTAAATTATTTAACCCGTGCGAAAGGGCCTTAAAGAAATGAACTGTGAGGCAATAGTATTTTCCAGAGCTCGGCGAGATTTTACCGAATTCATAAGCTCCATTTGAGGAGCCCCCGCCCCAACGCTATAGCGTCTCCGTGGGCCCCCTTCTCTAGTAAGAAATTCAGATGAATAACGATTAGCATCCAAGACCAAGACAAAAATTCCATTCACAAAATTTCCCACACAAAAATCTGCAAAAATTCCATTTTAGCTATCGGAAACATCTTATAAGAATTCAACATTAATTACTGAATATTTGAAGGGCCAGACACACACCTCACTTCACATCTCGGAGAGATATCGAAGCGTTCCCGAAGGATGGGTGCAAACAGAGCAGCACTGCCAGGGGGATACTTCGTCATACTTTCCAGTGTATGTACATTTACACCCATTTAAAGTCGATGTGATTTCACGCTACTTCATAGTTATACCCCCCTTTTTTTTGTTTTGAAGAAGAAAGAGTGGATGACACAATGGCTCTTACAATTGTCCCACTTCCTCGGCAAGTTTTATCAAGTAAAATGACAACAAAAACTCTTTTAGAGAAACGAGGCTAGTACCTCATACGTACATATATATATAAAAAAAAAACATTCATCTCCGGTTACCAACCCAGCCAACTCGAATGGTGTTTTTTCAACATCACGAGCGAATTTCATTTACGAAGCTCCTCAAAAAAAGGGAATTATTAGCCACCGTAGAGAGGTTTGAGTGAACATGCCTTTCTTTGAATAGAATAAAAACCAGCCTTAACCTAATTCTGAAGACTCTAAAAAGACTGGTGATATCTACTTTGAAAATTTTCAACTAGAAGTAGATACGGGGGGGGGGGGGGGGAATCACTAGGAAGTGCACAGCTGTAAAAACAAGAATCGGTGAATTTTTAATAGATTACGCAACTGGAGAAGAGAACTTCCGCTCTCCATCTTATCACATGTGTGGGTGTCTTAATACTCGATGTATGCAGGTGGTGGTGTTCTCTCGCCTTTTTTTCCACTTGTTTTTAATACAGAATTCGTAGCACTTTCAACGATTTCGTAAATTTTTGGAATCGAAATCAACATTATACTCAAAAAATTGGAGCGGACGTTCAACTGAGTCTGCGCGCGAAACTCACGAAATAGAAAACGACAGTGGAGCGTCAAAGCGAGTCATGGGGATCCATATCAACACCTATATTCACATCAATTCTATAGCAGAAAGCTTCCGCACGAAGCTGACGGCACTGAAGTCATCCATTTCACCTATAGTAATTGGATATACTGCAAAAAAAAAAAAAAAAAATTAGATTTCGCATATGTCGGACTGGCATATCTAGTGGCTACAAGTGAAATGGACGACTTCGGTGACGTCAAAGCTTCGCGCGGAGGCTTTCTGTTATAGGTGGTGTCCATATTCATCCATTTAGAATTCCTTGAAATACCAGGCTGACTAATCCGCAATCTTTGCGTGCACGTGTGACGTCGGAATTGTCGTTTATAGTCAATCACTATATCAGTTCCACCCCCACCCCGTTTTTTTCCCGCAAACGATTTCAGACATCACTCGGACCAGCAAATCTGTTGTTTGCCCAAAGATGGACGACGAGTCCGCTCTCCTTTATAAGCACCTCAACGGCACTGCTGGGGGGGGGGGGGATATGAATCTCGTGAGACAATACGTGTCTCACGCGAACACTAATACAGTCGTGATTCCTGGTAAGTGTGTTACGGCACTTTTGAGTATGTTGTAGAAATGCCTCGACATCATTAGAGACGACTCCACCAGAGGCGGTTCTTGGACCGTGCGACCGCATGCGGCGGTGCCAAATCCGAGTCAAACGGGCAAAAAAAAAAAAAAGCTTTGGCAACCAAAAAAACGTGGTCAGGGGCACCGCAAGTAAGTTCCGCTCGGGTAGAGATTTTTTTCTCGAGCCGCGCCTGGTTCTCGCGAAATATTTGACATCCTAATGTGCCTTCGGGCAGTGACCTCTTGAAACGTGGGGCCTACCCGGCCGGGATTACACTATAAAAGTTTGATAAAATCTCTTTTACAAAACTTAAAAAACAACCAATAACATTATCGGTTGCATTTGCTCGAATATAACCGATACGCTTGTTGGTTAGATTTTTCATTTTAAAAGCAGCAAAAATTTTTAAAAAGAAATTTATAAAAGAATATTTAATTATAAAAAATTTTATAAACCTTTTATAGTGTAATTCTGGCCTCAGATGCATGTACCACATAATGTTCGATTATCTTACTAGCCCCCAACAAAAACTTTGACAGAAGGGTCTGATTTCTGCATGGGGAAAGTCTTGCATTCGCTCGGAGAAGCGTAATTTATAGGGAAAGCGGCACAAATTTATACGATTTCTATTCGCTGATCAATCAGATACCTCTGACCCTGTCGCCGAACACCCATCCCTACCGGTGGAAAATTCGGCCCTAGAAATTTTTTTTTCAATGAGGCTCCTAAAGCCGGGTTAACCCACACCGTGCTGTTATTCTAAGCTGAGCAAAACAGACACATTAAAAAATCCCGCGCAATGCTAACCACACCTCATAGCTCCAGTGGTGCCGTGGTAAGATGCACCATTCGGTCTATGAGGTGTGGCTACTGGCAGGTCAGCGGTTCGATCCCGGGGAAGAACATAGATGACAAGGTCTTCCCTTACCAAACCTGGGGCGACCAACGATAGATGGCACCGTCATTTCCGACCCAACCCGATCGGTATTAAATTGCTGTATGGCGATATGACTGGAGTCGATGTGCAGTTTAATACCCACACCTCATAACAGTTTATTAACACGTTTTTACGCGGTTTGAAGCTGCATAACAATGAGAGAGAAGATTGAGGGGGGGGGGGGGAAGGTAGCTTTACTATAACGTAGCCTTTAACCCTCAATGTAGAGTCACTACATCTTATTGCCAACTTTGCCCACTTCCCCATAGGGTCTCCACGTGTTAAATTCGGTCCCAGCTCGAGTGCAGCAACGAATTTCTATTCCGAATCATCGTGTGTATTACGAAATATAGAAAATTAACACTTAATCCATATAATTTTCATCTTCGTTCGCAAGAGTATTAATCACACAACACGGACGAAACGCGTTCCCCATAAATAATCACCGGCATAACCTTAATTAAATCGATTCAGATAGGCCCGACTTAATTTTAACAACCATAAACGGGGCAGGGAAGCAGCAACAGCACAGACGAGGTATATAGCGACCCCCCCCCCCTCTCTTTCTCAAGGTTAACCCGTCACAAATAATCATAATAGCGGCGGTACTATGCAATTTACATGTCTGTCATGAGTCTGAATTTTCGCGGTTTTGAGGCAAGAATAAAACAGGAAAATCATGTGAACACGTTATTCCGCAGATTTCTCCTCTCGTGTACACGAGTCTTTACCATGCGATGCTTAAAATAAAAATTAAAAAAAACTTGAACGAGCCACTGCTGCTGTCATCTTGTCACTCCTTAAACACCCTTTGAAGACCTTGAGAACAACAAAAAAAAACCACTTTATCTACAAGAAAAAAAAGGGTCATGACTAATAACAACCAAAGATTATTAACGAGGGGGGGTGGGGGGGGAGAGAGAAAAAACTGATGGCGAATCAAAACTTGCTGTTTTATTTGTCAAGTTCTACGAATAGAAGATATCGGTTTGTTGTCGGTACAAAATAATCTCACACAAATGAGCAATGCTGTTTGTGAAAGACGTGTAATTTTAAAACACTTGCACAGAGAAAGCATGCATGTATGCAATAAAGTCGCATGTTGGTTGGTAGTCACAGGATCTGTGCGGATAGAAGTGACGTCATCAATTTTCCTCAATTCACACACTCACAAACACGAAGCAATTTCTCGTCTTTGTTCTTCAGAAAGACGCAATCGATGGCAAATTACGAAAGCCCTTCTCGGGGCTATCGTTCTCCGAAATCGAATTCGCCATCTCACAAAAAAACGGCTTCTCTTTTCTTTCTATCTATGCCTCTCTCTCTCTCCGGTTCACGGATCATTCTTCCAACTCATATCAGGTGTCTTCGACGTATCAATCGCTCTTGCAAGAAAGTGGTCGATGCTTGTGCCAAACACTTTCACACTCTCGTGGTATTGATCGAACCCCCCCCCCCCCCCCACATCGAGTAGCATTCAAGAATTTGAGTAGTCTCGATAATCCGAGGTAAACAGGACCGAGGACACCTCTGATTACTAAAAAACTCGGATTATCGAAATATTATAAATCTGCTTTTAGGTGGGGGAGCTAGGGTTTTTTTTATGCATTCATACTTTTTACTCTCACCCAATTTGTTCCTAATTTAATGGCTTAGTTCAGTGGTTCTCGAACTTCTTCCATCCACGGCTCCCCAGAAATAGTCTAGAAAAGAATCACTTCAAATCACTACATCACGGGTTTTCAAGGCCCGCCGTGCTCTTTAATAATATGCGTAGTAAGCTTAGCCTGGCTGAAACTGAAAATGTGGCCCTCGGTGTGTCAGTGGTTGAAGACCCTGCATGTTACTTTGTTTTTTTGCATTGTAAATTCATTATAGTGGAAAATTTTGGAATGGGGGAATCCACTGAAGGTTCCAGCCTAGGGATCAAGACTTCCCCCCGCCTTGAAACTGAAATTACTCACATTCGTTAGAATCAAACAAAGGAAATACTCAAACTAAATTACATAATACTGAAATAAAAAGGGTCATAAAACGGGATTAAAATACCAGGAAGTGTAATGACAGTGGCTTCCTCGTGGCACCCAAATCCGCAGGCACCCCAACTTCATGGAATCCGCGGCTTGTCTACAGTCTATTCACATTTTACCGCGTTTCTCCCGATCTTTCTTTACGTATTTAATGCATTTGACCACCAATTACTAGAATTTGTCACACTGGACCTTTTTAGCCTCCTCTTCAGCCCGTAGGCATATGCCTCCGATGGCATGGCGCCCAGATCCTTTGTCAAATAAGATTCCCCAAAATCGTTGATTATTATGAGCTCACTTTTATTTTTTAGTGTGTGCAAACATTGCGCAGGTACTTTTCGGCATTTTCACATATTCCAAGTGCATATGTTCCAGTGGCGTCGGAGTTGGTGGGGGGAGCAGCTAGGGATGCTCGAGCATCCACGGGAAATTGTATAACGGGTCCGAGTACCCCAAAATTCATTCAGAAATTAAAATTTCCTTCAGACTTTTCCTGAAGCTGAGCACCCACAGGTTCGAAACACGTTCGATGCCCCAGATATATATATATACATACATATATATATATATATATATACACATACATATATATATATATATATGTACGTGCAAAAAACGTTTTCCTCCCTAACATATCTAAAATTGGGGCTTAAGTGGGGCCAAAAATGTTTGCGTCCCAGGAAACTAACTACTTACTACATCACAGGGGGGGATATACTCGCTTCGACAGTACATATCCTAAAATTGGAACAATACGGATGAAGCTGCTAGTTGGCCTGCATGATCAGGGCTGAAACTAGAGGGGGTGGGCAACTGCCCCGGGCGGAAAAATTTAGGGGCAGCAATTTTAGGTGGGAACAAAGAAATATAACTTATCGAATTTTAAAGTTGTGGAGCGGCAAAATTATGCTTGCCTCGGGTGGCATAAATCCTAGTTACAGCCCTGTGCACGATCCTCAGTCATATAAGACACATATGCTCAACATGTGGCCCTTCCACATCAGTCATCTGATGTGGCCCATGACCTCAAACTTAATTTCGTAGAAATACACTAAGCAGCACATAACCAGACTCTTTTAAGTGACGCGCGATACATTTACAGATCATTCAAGTTACTTGGGGCACTGTGCTAGATTAGTTAGGTGTGGTTCGCGTTACATTCTTACATCCCTTAAGTGACCCACGGCACATTCCCAGATCATTTCAGTGACCCGCGGCACATTCACAAAACACTTATATGGCCCAAGACACGTTTTCAAATCAATGAAGTGGCTAGCACGCTTCAAAAAGATTGAGCACCTTCGAGACCCCTTAACACAGAACCCCCCCCCCCTCTAGCTCCAGCCCTGATCATGCATGCCCAACTAGCAGCTTCCTCCGTAATCGTTCCAATTTTAGGATATGTACTGCCGAAGCGAGTGCAATCGCTAGTACAATCAAGCGAATACAGCCAAACCTCGTTAGTACGTCACCCGGTTAACACGTCACTCCGCTTACCGGGTCACCTTTTGTAAGTCCCAATTGTCCTCAGGTAGGAATTGGCACAGCTATGGCTTACTCCGTTTAACTAGTCACTCCGCTTACTAAGTCATATTTTTTCTCTCCCAAGAGTGACTCATTAACGAGGTTTGACTGTATATCCCTTGGGGTGTAGTAAAGCCACAGCTTAACCCACCATCGTAAATCTAATCAGCCAGTTGGCTCACCAGGAAAAATAGGCATGCATTAAAAAAAAATGGCGTCACATAATGAATATCTGGCGAAATTAATGGGGGAAAAAGTTCAAGGAAAAATTATGCGCCCTACATGAATCAAAGAAAGCTTTTTCTTTCGCCCAAACACTACCGTGACTTACTCTCGTACGGGACGTTAGAACTGCTACGTTGCCCTCGACAAACAATAGCAAATCCGAAAAGTCTTTTGAAAAAAAAAAAAAAAATACGTGACGAGCATGACAAGGAATCGCTTATGAGGACTTATTATGATCCTTTTCTTTTCAACCATTTCTGTCCAACTGCTCAGCAAGCGCATCATCATGATACCATAACGAACGAAATCTTCGCTTCTTTGTGAGTTCGGTCGAAAGAGGAGCCCTTTGAGAACAATGGGTCCGGACTCCGGACCCGATTATAAAAGGAGGGGGGGGGGGGAGGAAAGAAAACCCGAAGCGACACACGTCCGACAGATTAACGTCAAGGGCTATATTCATTTTTTTTTCCTATGAGCACGTGCGTGTCTACGGAACGATAAAAGGCAATAAACGCCATGCGTTCATAATGCAGCTTCTGTAATAATCCTTCGTTTAGTTCGGCCACGTCTTCATTGTACACGCAAGAAACGTTTCTTTGTAGAAGAAAGACTATCGCTCTCATTGATAATTTGTACTGAAACCTTCAGAAGTGCCGTTGGACACTACAGATCCCGGGATCGGTTTGGCAAAAGCGGAAAATTGTCCCAGGTCGATCAAAGCTTTAACGTGATCGGGAAGGCAAAGTAGTAATGATTTTCTCAATGAAAGCTATGCGTACCCCCATTACCGGTGAATTTATGAAATGAGTATATTCAACTGAACCTACCGACTTTTCAATGAATACAAAGGGAATAAAAGGAGCACAAAGGAATTTTGTGTACCCACGAATGGATTAGACCCGCTGTACGGGGTCGTACGTTACAAGATCGGCGCGCTAATGCGTATACGTCCCTCAATGGTCAAATATAAGGGTTCTTAGCCTATGGGTCACGACCCAAAATTGGGTGGCAAGGGCTTCCGAGATGGGTCATTCGAATTCACTGCCGACCCAAACTTGATTTGCAGAGGTTTCCGAGAAGAATCCCGCAAATTCACTTAGTCAGGAATTCACCCTCAGCCAGAGATTCCTCAGCAATGGGTCACGACCCAAACTTGATTCGTACGGACTTCCGATGTGGGTCACACAAATGCATTTACAGCCAACAATTTTTTAGCGATAGGTCACGACCCAAACATAATTTGCAGGGGCTTCCGAGATGAGTCGTACACATCCCACTTACAGCTCTGTTATAAATGCACTTGCGTATTACTGGTTTCACTAATTTTGAAAAAGTCTCATGAATAGCGAAGCTGATCTTTTTGTGGATTTTGGGTCGCAGCTGGAAAAACGTTAAAAGCCCCTGTTCTACGCCATCATAAGAACAATGTATTTTCATAAATTTGTGCCAACTCTTTACTTCCTTCTAACCTTTTCTTTACCTATATGGAAGAAGTCGCACCACTTTCCCACAACCTTTAGTGTTAAAATATAGCTAAATGCTATGGGATAGCCCCACGGGGGGGAGGTCCTTAGTCCTTCCCTCAAGAAGCCATTTCGTAAGTGTTAACTGAAGAACTCGGGGGTGATCATTCCAGACACTACCCTGACAAATGCCACATAGCCTACACAGGAAGGTTGAGAAACCACCAGAGTGAACAGGGGAGGATGAACAGTCTACGCTTGTCTTTCCCAGATCTTCCTCGGTTCTCACCAATCAATACTTTGCCTATCTAATAATTAAAGTACATGGAATGTGGAGGGGAGAGTCAACTGACACCGTAACTCTTCCCAGTCGTTGCGAAATTTCAACCAAAATCCAGGAGAGAACTCCTCCTGCTCCACCCCAGGAGAATATGTAAGAGGCGACGGGCAAAACAGACATCCTAGCAAGGGGCCAGGTACTTCCGCTCCTACCCACACACGAATTCCAAACTACAACAGTAGTATATACTTGAAACGAGCTTAACGATTGATCAATATATGGATTTGGCAGCCAACCGACCCCCGCTTCTATCACAGCTTCCTTTTTAGCAGCTTGCCGAGTCCAAAACGCGCATTCCGGGAAAGGGTTTTTACTCCAACACCCCCCCTCCCCGTCTCAAACCCTCCTTTCTGATGGTATAACATGATTTTGGAGGTGGACAGGAATTCCGACTTCGAAGAAAAATCATGTACAGTATGCATTATACTCATCGGTATGACGTCATTTGTGAATCATTTTTCTTCTTCTTTTAAACAGGAAACGGCGTTTCCGTGTCAGACAGACCCCTTTTGACATTTTTTCCTCCAGTTCTAAGAAAAATTATCTTGCGAATAAAATATGGGGGCAGAGGAAGGAGACAAACAATATGTTGCTCGACTTTGACTCATCGCCAGCAATTCTGATGCATGTAGCAAGTGATTCCTGGCAATACCCCCCCCCCCTTCACATTTTTGATGAACACTGAACTAATTTTTTTTACACAGTGAAACGCCTATCAATACTTACTCATGGGATCGGAGAAACATATCGTTGTAAAGAGGCATAGAGTGTTTTTTTCCTTCTCGGGGGAGGTAATCTCTGGACAAATTCCAGGCAGCCATGGCAACTTGAAAAATAGTATTGGCGCCTAAGATTTCCTTTGTATAGTTGACTAAATTAACTGCACAATAAAATTCAAAGAATCGAAGCCAATTCTAATCTCAAGATAATTCATTCTTTGAGCCCGATTTCCTAATCTGTAACACTTACTAGCCCAAGGAGAGCTCCATAATTTCGATGCTTCAAATTCCAACAAATATCAAACATATTTGAACGTAGTCACTATGACTCCCAAACGCCTGCTTCGTCCAGGATTTCATCAAGTCATATTCACCCCCCCCCCCTCCCGATCATTACCTCTTCAAATAACAACATAAAGCCATTAACTTCAAAAAAAAAAACCAAGGAAATGTGGTCTCGCCATGGATGTGCTGCCATTTACTATGCGTCACCTCCGACTTACGTCACAAAACCGACAAGTGTGTGTGTGTGTCATTTATCCACGATTACGCGAACTATGGAGTTTCCTCCAAACGAATGACGATAAATGCCTCCAACTGGAGAGAAAATGACCATCTATAAATCCACCAAAAGGCTCAGCAGAGCGACATGAATAAACAAACACTCGAACAAAAAACCTCCTACATAATTCGACAATCGGCATGAATGAAAGAAAGGGTCAAATCGATGAGCAGCAGCAGCACCTGGAGGTGACTGACACCGACCGGGTTCACAAATGCATAAAATCACATAGGCTGTAATTTTCGACTAAAAGCTTGGGAAAAGGAAGAAGGGCTTCATCACAAAATTTCGCCCTTTTTTTTGTCTTCTTTTCTCTTTCTTTCATTGCCGAGAGGGTCATCGCACTCACTCACTCCCCGAATGGCTCTGAAACTTCGGATGTCGCAGCATGACTGAACTCGTCATAACCCATCTTTCTTTTTTCAAACATTAACCACAGAAATTAGAGCGTATGTAGAACGCCCATCAAACAATAACAGGCAGCTCAATGGCCGGAATCGTGAATTTATAGACAAAAAGAAAAAAACACCAAATCAGCACATGAAAATGATGCACGAGATTTTCAAGCATTGAAACCAATAAATACATATATGCTCAACCTGTGGCCCTCAGAGTCACCTGATGTGGCCGAAGACTTCAAACATAATCACTCAAGTGATCCGCGACATATTTATAGATAACTTAAGTGACCTATGGCACGGTTCCAGAGCACTTACGCGGCCCGCTGTGCAGTTCCACATCACTCAAATTACCCGTGGCACAGTTCTAGATCACTCAAATGATCCACGGTACATTTCCACAGATCACTTACGTGGCCCGTGAGACACGTTATCAAGTCAGTGAAATGGCCCGCACTCTCCTAAAGGTTGAGCACCCCTAGATTCGTAACAAGAGTTGTACTACACATACAGCTGTTAAAAAAGTTTTCTTTCAGAAATATACGCGCAGCATGGACCTACAAGAGCGGGGGGGGGGGGGGTGCTGACAAGGTTCCAGTCCGGGGAGGGGCGGGACTATTCTTATCTTGTTTTTCCACTCAAAGTTTCTGTTTAAAAATTTACTATTGAGGGAGGGTTCCGTGAAAAATCTGACCTGAGAGGGCCAGAACTCTGCCACCAGAATTATCCCGTTGCAGAGATCTCTTCCAGTCCAGCTCTGACCTGAGAGCCAGCAATACACACTCATAATTGTTCAGAAGGGGGAAAAAATATCTACGAATAGGGCCATCTTGGGTAAGTCCTGACTTGAGCTGGATTAAGCACCGCATCGCAAAATATTAGATGCCATAAAAACGGCATTCATTTCGACTTCGACCACTTAAAAACCACCCCTTTTAAAATTTCTATCAATTTATAGATGTCTAATATCAAAAACACGATTCTTTCGCATTTATTGGGAGAAAGGGTGCGAGCCATCCCGGCGCCCCCAGCCAAGAATTAATTCAAACACAAAATCAGGCGAATTGCCGAACAAGGTGGCTGGGAAAAAAACAAAACTAAATAATAATGAAAAAAGCTCATATAAAAGCATGGTTGTCCCTAAACACAGCTACCCAATATTAAATAGGTCAGGAAAAAGTAACTAAACAACTAAAATACTCTGAGCATAGATATACGGTTGTCATTCATTCAAGTATGGACAACTCGATTTCTCCCACCTAGCTTATCATATTTCTTCTTGAAGATATCTATCGTGGGGAAATTCACGACATTAGAAGATAAGCTATTCCATCTATCATAAGGAGAGAGTTCCCATTTCTTATTGAATTTAAAGTGAAAAAAATCAAAAAATTGAGGTCGAGATGTACAAGCCTTTAGATATCTATAGCCTTCGTCATACTTCCCGTACTGCCTACAAATACTGTAGAAATCCACCGAATTGTTTTCCGCACCGGGCCACAATATGACTAAGCTCCTCGCTCAAAATAATGCATTCGCACATCCATAGGCTTAAATTTATTGAAAATATTGGGAGAGGGCTCGAACCCCATGGCCATAGGGCATACCAAAACCGGACAAGACCTCATGAATCACACGTTGTCAGGGCCTGATTTTGAGGAAGCCATGGGAGAAGAAGCCGGAATAAGGGAACCCACTGCAAATAGGATCAAAATGTTTAGTCAGTCAGTGAATGTAGGTTATTTAAATTGTGTCTCTCCCCCGCTCCCTTGAAACCATGCCGGATGAGCGGCTGGACTTTGAGGGCTGGGTGACGGCTGGCCAGGTGTCAGGCAGTTGAATGTATACAGTCGCTTTCGTGGCCTGGGGTCTTTGGGGGGACACACACACACACACACACACACACTCATACTTCCGGCACAACTCAATCGGTAGTAAATTGCCTATGGCGATAGACCGGAGTTGTGCTCGGTTTGAATGAATGTGCTTCTTCCCCCCCCCCCCCGCAAATCATGAAGGCCTACTCAGGAATCGGAGCCCCTGGTCCTGACGATAAGATTTGACACTGTAACCTCCGAGAGTACGAAAAGGTAAGTAAACATGTACTTTCAATAGGCGTTAAGTTATTGAAAATATTAGAATGGCTCAAACCCAATTTTTCTATAAGTCTTATGGAAATGGTGGCAAATATTGGAGGTGAAAGGTCGGGGCTCATGGACCAGATACAAGTTTACGCCTATGCTGCCAGATAGATTTTTTGCCCCCAAACTACACTGCTGGCCACCCAAATTGCAACACCAAGAAAGACAAGAGATATCGCAACAATATTTATTTTGTAGATAACATGTTGACCAAGCATCAAATGATTAAATTTATAGACTTCTGTGAAGTGTGGTTCCTGCCAAAATCAGTAGCCAGAGTAGTCGCCATTGTTGGAGATCGCCGCTGCCACACGACTTTGGATGTGTTCTTGGGGTACAGCAGACCAAGCAGCTTCCACGCGTTGCCAAAGTTGATCTGGTGTGGCAGCTGGGGATGTAATCTGGGTCAATCGTTGAGCAACCATGGACCTCATGTTTTCTATCGGCGAAAGATCCGGAGAGCGAGCTGGCCAGGGAAGCAATTCAATCTGGCGATTGACGAAGAACCTTTGGACAATGCGTGCCACGTGTGGTCGCGCATTATCCTGTTGAAATATGGCTGTGGGCAAGCCCTGACGGTAAGGAAGGACAACTGGCTCCAACACCTCGGAGATGTAGCGCTGGCTTTTTAAAGTACCGGCAATGCATACCGGAGGAGTGCGAGAGTGATATCCAATACCGCCCCATACCATAATACCCGGTGCAGGACCAATGTGGCGGTGCATAACGCAGCTGTTCAGCATCCTCTCTCCACGGTGTCTCCAGACTCGAATCCGACCATCGTGGTGTTGCAGACAGAAGCGTGACTCGTCAGTAAAGACAATTTCATTCCATTGTGCCGTCCACATCCTTCTTTCATCGCACCATTGGCGGCGGAGACGTCTGTGGTTCTGCGTCAAGGGTAGACGAAGCAATGGACGTCTTGCGGACAGACCACTCTGCTCTAAACGGCGTCGAATGGTACGCGCAGACACTGGATGATGCGGTACACACTGAATGTGCTGTGCTATGGTTCGTGATGTGGCTGAGCGATCCGTCACTGCCATACGCACAATACGCCTGTCATCACGTGAAGTGGTGCACTGAGGTGGATGCGATCGAACACGTCGGTCCGTCGTACCCTCCTGCATCCAACGATCACATATCCGCATTACAGTTGTTTGGTTTCGTCCAACACGACTACCGATTTCCCTGAAAGATAATCCACATCTCGGTAGGCCACTATCCTTCCTCTGTCGAACTCGGATACTTGATCAAAAGATGA
The DNA here is from genome assembly GCF_987345545.1 of Pholcus phalangioides. NCBI lineage: Eukaryota > Metazoa > Arthropoda > Arachnida > Araneae > Pholcidae > Pholcus > Pholcus phalangioides. The sequence continues at coordinate 178,056 of NW_028301628.1, read as the reverse complement.
TAGCTGTTTTCTACGAGGCATATTTGATCGTTTTTTTGAAAAAACCACAAGAAAAACACAATTGCCGTACTTCAAATCGTCGAAATCTCCAAGCCTTAAATAGCGCTTTGAAGTGGCGCCACAGGCGCGCGTGATGTGCGTCTGCGCTGAAATTCTAATCATTTGCATATCTCACCTCCGCTAATGCATGTTGTAAATTTCATATTATTTGCATGCTTCCTTCAGGGTGTTGCATTTACGGTGGCCAGCAGTGTATTTGCTCTGGACAGGGCCAGAACTATAAATAAAAATTTACTCTGTCCCCCGGGGCCCAATGTTCACTTTGACACCCCCGATTATTTTTTTTTTAACGAAAAAGAGTAAACTCATCTTTCTTGGTAGCGCCGGAACACTAGATCCCCGCCCTACCCCAGTTGCGGCTCTGGCCCTGAAGTGGCATGACGCTGTTAAGACAGCGCTTTCAAGACCATGCGCTCAATACAAAATTACGCCTACATCCTAAATTGGGGGCAAGCTCATGGATGTCCATCCATAAGCTTGCCGCCAATTTAAGTTGGTTTTAATGGAGCCAGTCGGCACTGATTGCTTCGATGTTTTCTTTCTTTTAGATGGTCTGTCGGTGAATATGATCACTGGCAAATGCACATACAGAATTTACATTTCTACTTTCGAAGTGATTGAGTACCTAATGGCAATAATACGATTTTTTCTGGGCGGATCCGGGCTCACTGAGTCAAACGCGGAAATCCCACCCTTCGAGAGAAAAGAACTTTCGATGCAACTCTGGTTGCACTTCCATCATTCAACCGAAAAAAAAAAAAAATTCCTCGTAGAGGAAATTTCGCCTAAAAAACAAAAAAAGACGCGAGTTTTCATGGTGTGTGTGTGTTTTTTATGCACTGATATTTTTCCCTTCCCTCTTAGATGCCTCTTGTTCACTTACTCCAACATACTTATTTAGGCTTAGCATGGCCCCGTTTGTCACTATGACTTCTGTTGACCAACAGCAGAGAAGCAACTTCTCAGTTACGCTTCCCTGAGCAGCTGCTGCTAGTCATGACGTCATCGAGTCTTTTCCATGACTCTGCTGGTGATGAAAAGAAAGCCCTAAAAAAGTATTTTCATAGTATACGGTTCTTTTCTCGCGATGGGTACGCAACTGAACACCACGTGAGAAACCTCATGGTCCAGTAAGAAAAGCAGCATCGGGAAAGGAAATTAGACACCACTGTCACACACCTGGATAATTTGTCCCCGTTTCTTTCAAGAAGGAAGATAGTCCTTCATATTCATACCTTATCATTTACTTCTATAGAAAGGAATTTCTAAGGCCGTGATTTCTAAACTTTGTCCATCCACGGCTGTCATCGTGCATCCGCGGCTCCCCCAGAATAGTCTATAAAGAATCAAATCATCTTCAAAGCATTGAATGAGCACTCATCTATGCACCAACTCCTCGCCCTTGACAGAGGTTGGCGAAGGCCTATGAGCCGCGACTTAAAACTTGGAGAGCCCTTGCCCTAAGAAATAAACACAATACTTGATATACGTATACGCAATTGCACATGAATTACCAGATCGGTAAATGCAGGCTCGTCAGGAAAAGTTTCGAACCTGCAGATGCTTTCTTGAGCTTTATGCGGAAGATTTTGATCTCTCAATGGAGGTGTTCGAACCCTTGCTACAAGTTACTGTGGTTGCTCAAACACCCATTGCACCAGCAACTCCAACGCCCCTGCAAGCCCGGATTCAAGGCAATGCAATGGAAGTAAAGGTCGTGAGGCGACAGTAAATCTCGTATTTTGCGGGGCAGTACCATTACTTCCCTGTATTATCTTATACTTCCCATGCCCCGCCTATCATAGGCGGATACGGGGGGGGGGCATCTGTGCGATCATCGAACGGGGAGGGGGAAATCACCGAAGATATGTGTATGTGCGTAGTGAGCGGGGCGAATGGCCATCCCGCCTATGCTAATAATAATTTTTTTTTAATTTCCGGGGGGGGGGCGATCGCTCCGATCCCCGCCGGAATGTGTAAGCTATATAGTTCGAGAAAATTTTTGCACAACTTAGTTACGAAAAATATATAGCCAATCTGCAGCAAATCTCATGCATACTCTATTGCAATAAACAAACGCTTGCTCATAAATTTTATTAGCAGTACATGCAGTCTCCCCCCCCCCCCCCGATAAGCCTAAAGCTCCCCTCAAAAAGCATATAATAAATTCACAGACTTACCCATTTTTGATCCTAGTCATGGGGGAGGGGGGGGGGGGAAAGCGGCGAAACCCAAACGCTCGCTTTGTTTAAGTCACCCCCCCCCCCTCCCCCACCGAAAAGTCAAAGTCAGATCGTGAGTACTTACATGAATTTTAAAATTACCATGCTTTTATATACTTTTGAAAGATTAAAAATGATAGGGGTTCGATTCCGGCAATAATTGAATAATTGTACTGTTGTAGGTCTGTTGCTCTCTGTGGCAAGACATTTGAACTGGGAGCTCGGCTTGCATTCGACCTTGAAGTTGAGAACGACAGAAATTCAACTTCAGCCGACCACCATGACCACCACAGCCATGGCCCCACATCCTGGAGTAGGGCCATAGGCTGGGATCTTTTGCGGGCCCCGGACCAGACTTTCACGGGCCCTCTTATGATGTATTTACAGCGTGAAAAAACAAAAAATAATGAAAATCGTCCCGGACCCCAGGCCTGGAGCCTTGCCAGCCCAGCCCTTGTGGAGGCCATGACCACAGCAGCTACTCCATAAGGCTAAAGTGAAAAACTATGTCCTGTATTCCCACAATAGGTCTAAAAGATAGAAGTGAAAATTGAATGTTATTCATCATCACCCCACACAAGTACTATTTTTCATTATATAGTTCTAACACAAATAATTTTAACAGATTCATTTTCAACAGAGTGGCTAATATGCATACAGCTTTTAAATGGATTTACAAATGCCCTGAATACGTCCTGAGTATTGCTAGCATTGTCTTTGTAATGTATTGCAAATATTATATACAGGGTGTCCTGAAATAAACCAATGATTTTTTTAAAAAGTAGAATAGCAAGCAAGCAAACAGCAAAAATTATTTTCGCAGGAGATTATACATTAACAAAAATTCCTGACTTTGCACATTACATTCCCCATTATAGCACCATGGCACTGTATGCATGGTAAGGATATGAAATGGCTATAGTATTTGAAAGGTCTTCACCCGTGTGACTGCTGCTTACAAGGATACTTGAAGGAAGCAGTGTACCTACAGAATTCCACCACATTTTGGCAGAACTGGAAGAAATCTTGTCGTGAATGTGAAGCCATTCCACTAGAAATATTGCAGGTGGTTTCGTGCTAATTTTCTAACTTTGTATATGACATATGATTGAGACAGGAGGTAGATGATGTTTCGAGAACATAGTGATGTGATTTCCAAGAGTTTTCAAATAACTGTCAGCTTCAGAAGCCCAAGTGCGCCCTGTCAATGCCATCAAGTAAGGATACAAGGAAGCATACCAGCGAAAATTCCTGACATCACACATTAATATCCTGTAAGAATAACTTCTGTGAAATCAATGGTTATACTAGCAAAATGAGGTTCACTCACTCATTAAGTACCTCATTCACATGACAAAAAAAAAACCTGTGGAATGTAAAAGAAAACGCTGAATCAAGTTCAGCAACAGCAAGTTCGTTACAATTTACTGAATGGATTTCACTTTTACACGTTAAATTCTATTTAACATTAATTTGCACTACCAGTGGTACCTATAATTCTAAATACAATGGTAATTAGTATTCCCACAGATAATAAAATGTATAATCAATATTTATGGATCAACCATGGAAATCAAAGAATGGCGAAAAAATCATGATCAGTGAAAATTTACAAGAATAAAACCACTCTATTGGCTTTGTCAAAAAAAAACCATGTGCATTCAATATTACTCGACATGAAAGAATTTCATTGTTCTTACCAGTACCCAGATTCATCCAGTTATTAGAAAATGAAATTAATATTTTATCAAGATTGTATTTGATCATTCGAAACACAATTCTAATCATTGTATAATGAGTGTTAACAACTGAGACAGACAATTACTGTCACTGAATACAAACTCGAAATACTCGCACTGAATGCTGTAATTACTAATTACAGTGAATCACATCTCTGAAATCACATCAAAACAGCTCTCGTCAGATTGTCAACAAATTACAAGCAGGACGGTCTTCTCCCATTGCCAGAGTGTCTCAAGTGCCTGGGGGGGTAGGGGCCTTCATGATTATGAGATTTAGAGTAGATGAAAAAATTTGTATCAGAGCTAAACAGGATGGCGGTCGAAATGAAAAGGACCATTGTAAGAGATTCAGTTCAGCATGTCAATTATTATTCACCACATATCAATTCTTACATAATCGATCACCAATATATTATCATTGATGCATTTCTATGATGAGGACCCATTCCTCATTAAGTTCGGACCCTGGGCAAACAACTTTCTGAAAGTCCTTTATGCATATCATTCTGAGATAAAGGCATATGCAGGGGGGGTATAGGACCATGGAGAGCACTGCAATGGCCCTCAACAAGAGTGGGGCTGACAGGGCTCTATCCCTGGAACAATTATTTGTGTTGTTTTTCCATGCTATAAATTCCACTGTAGAAGGGCCCAGCCTAGAGACCCTGCTCCAGGATGTGGGGGGGGGGCAATGGGCTCTGTGTCCCCACCCCATGATGAAGAAAGAAAAACATTTGTTTGTACTTTAGTAAAAAATTAAAATATCAAAAGATGTCAGTTTTCTCATCCGAACGGGCCCCCAAAACTTATGGGCCCTGAGAATGTGGCCTGTTTGCATATGTGAGAAACAGGTCCCTGTCTTATGACCTTGGCCAAATTGATAAAAGCTATGAATCAATCAAGATCCTCCTATTCAAGTATCAAACCTCTCTAGGGATACATTAGATACCATGTAAACATTGCATAATTGATCTAAACCAGTTCAACCAGCTCCAATCTTCCCCCCCCTCCGTTACATCATTATTGATGCGCAACAACAACAACCCTCAATACAATTGACACAACTAAATTTATTGATCGAGTTATTATGCAATAACCAAGCTCATGAACTCATGATAATAGATCAATTTAAAAAATACATTGGGAGCCTTTAGGAGGAGGGTGAGGGGTGTCCACAGTAGTTTGGCTCGGATCCAGTACCTGATGAAGGTGCGAGTGGGGGGGTGGTGGCCCCACAAGTAGAACTGTGCGGCCACCAATAATAACAACACACAGGTGAATTATCCAATTAGGCCTTGTTTACTTTCGTTTAAAGAGATATGTTGAGCTTACCTTCGCCAGGTTTCATTCTACCGCACACTTGGAATAATCATCAATGGGGGTATTCGCTATCCAGATGACATTGCTCCACAAAGAGTCCTCCACAGTGTGTCCTCAGCTCCGCACGTGCAACACAACCTATGACAAATCCTCTTTGACCACATCTCCTATCCTACCAGCTGATTTTCCAGATCCCAGCTTGTACGGGGCGTTCACGTGACCTCATGACAGCTTTTCGTCGCGTCCACGCCTCCAGTCCTAGCTCTCATCCAATCAACGTCTAGTGACGTCATTCGGAATCGGGTTTTGATTTTTTTTCTTCTTTCTTCGATTTGTGTCTGTTCGTGTGTACGTGGCCGCTGCCGTTTCGTCCAATCACGATCTATGTGACGTCATCAGAATCAGGTTGCTTTCGAGTTTGCATTTTCTAAAACGTCAACTTCATATCTCGGAATTAATATAACGGGACTGGAATGTTGCAAGAGTATTTGGTGCAGGGACTTCCCAGATAGTTCGTACAAATAAACTTGAAACTAAAGGCATGCACCCCCCACATCCTGGAACAGGGCCCTAGGCTGGTATCTTTTTCGGACCCTCGAGCTAGACTTTTCACGGGGGCTCTTCTATAATGAATGTATAGCATGATAAAACAAAAAACATGATGATTGTCCCGGGACCTGTCAGCCCCGCCCTTGTGGGGGCCATGACGAAAGCTTTTTGAGCTATGGGACCCGACCCAGACTTGATTCGCAAGACCTTCCGTGAAGGATCGTTCAAATTCACTAACAGCCAGGGGGTATGAGCTATGGGTCCAGACAAAAACTTAATTCGCAGTTTCTATTTTGGCAACCCCCCCCCCCCCTCCCATTTATTTTGAATCCAAAAAGGGTACTATCGGTGCCCTCCCTGGTCCAACACCTAGTCCCGAGGCACCAGATTCCCTGTCCTCCACAAGTTGCGACCCTGGTCGGAAGCGATCGATACTTGCAGTCCCCTTTAGACGTCAGCAGGGTCATTGTGAGAGCCCCCCCCCCCCCCACCTGGATAAATATAGAGGCATCGGAAGTGTTGCAGACCTGTGCTCAACTTAATCTGTATATGGAAGGTTTTGATTTCTGAAACAATTCTGGGAGTACTCAGATCGGTGCTACGTAATACTGTGGGTGCTCGAGCACCCACTGCTCCAACGTCAGTGTAGATATGCCTACCTACCGGTATACATATTTGCTATCGAAAATTGCAAACCGAATAATCTCATTATAAAATGTCTCGGCTGAGTTTAATCACTTGGTCCACCTGGGAACTTTGACTTATAAGTACGAGTACCTGACAGTCTGAGTGCGTATATAGTGTTGCGGTTGAGCATTATATACAGTAGAGCAGCGGTTCTCAACCGGTGCTCCACGAGGGCTCCGTGACCACTCTAGGAAAATAAATAAAAAAAACATTCAAATTTAAAAAAATAATTATAAATATTTTTTAAATAGTAAAAATAAATCAGTAACGTTAATGAATAATTAAAAATGGGCCTACAGGGTTCCGCCATAGAATTTTTTTACTAAAAAGAGCTCCGCGAGTCTGAGAACCGCTGCAGTAGAGCATCGATTATCTGAAACAATTGGGGACAAGGTGTTCGGATAACTGATTTTTCAGATAACCGATCATTTACGAGAAAAAAATAGTATCAGGCCAAATATGCAACAAAGAAACAGTGATATTAAACACAAAACTGTATATATTTTGTATCAACTGTACACATTGGGAGGGGGGTGCATTTGCGTCCGCTAGCGGAATTAGAATTTCCCGACTGAAACGCTTTCGCTTAAGCGATGTTTCGGTTGATCGATATTCGAATAATCAATGCTCAACTGTATATGTTACTGCCAAAGCCGGAAATCCTGGTCCAATCAAACAGAACTATGTCTAAATTTACCATGAATTGCGTCAGTGCCGTCTTAACGCATGCACCGGGGGGGCCTAAGAGAAGAGGAGCCTCAGAAAAATAAGTAGTTGAATTTTTCGACAATTTACCAGGTAGGGGCCTCGGAAAAATCACTTAGCCCGGGGCCCATGATGATCTTAAGACGGCTCTGAACAGAGCCACAACTAGATGCTTGGTCACGCGGGACATGCGCGCATTTTGACGCACCCTTGTAATGTTGAAGGAAAAGTTTCAGAATGAAATTCGCGTCCCCTCGGGTCTAGCACCCGGGGGCACGAGATCCACCTGCTCCCTCCTAGTGGCGGCCCTGGCCTGTGGAGGTACGAAGCACCAGGCTTTCGTCGCATCTTCTCTATCATTGGAACTCATTGAGTTTTTAGAGGTAATCAATATAGCTATGCCTATATATACACATTATTAATTTCATTAAATGGGCATAGAAATGTCTAAATTTCGGGCTTTCACGGCGTAGGCGGAGATAGACTTGGAAGTCTGCGGGGGGGGGGGGGGTACGATGATGATGTCAATTCATATATACATTAGATCAGTCAACTTCACCTTTGAAGCTAGGGGGGGGGGGGAGAGGGAACAATGCCCCCCGTATCTCCGCCCATGTTTCGAAGGTCCTTTATATCGATAATTATAAATGGGAATAATCAACCCCAAATAATAATGACGTCCCCTCCCCCCAAATAATAGCGATCGATGCATAGGGAAAGACCGACTTCGGCAGTAATATATACACACTCAGACTGTTAGTACACCCCCCCCCCCCCCCCAATGTAGGCACTTACTTGTTTCTAAAACTGCTTATCCTCAACATATTTCCCTGGAAACACTAAAAACTGCCCTTAAGTTAGCGGTGCTGACATCTATAATCAGCAGGCATAAATACTCTTCACAGAACCACAGAGCTATCCTACTTTGGTGCTGCCATCTATAATGAGAGTCTTAAAAACTTATTCTAGATGTATATAACTTCTTGTTTTAATTCTTTTTCCCAGCAAATTGGGAGAACCCATGACACGAGCATACCATGACATTATGTGCTATGATTTTTCAATAGTTATGTAGATTTTTGGGGTCCAGGACCATAACCAGAAATTTATTTCAAAGTTTCGGAGGGGAACAACCTGCATTTTGAGAGGGGGGGGGACCAAAGAACAATAAACTTCAGCATGTTATTCCATAAACATCTGCCATATCCAACATTTTGCCCCCCCCCCCCCCCACACCTTCCTCTCGCTATAGCCTCTGCGCTCAATGGTGGCCTCAAAACATGCACTTGCCAGGAGTCCCATGTTATTCTATCTCGAGATATCACTGAGTGAAATAGCATAGAGCAGCGGTTCTCAACCTTTTTGTCTGGCGGAGCCCTTTCTTGTGTATAATGTCTATGGCGGAGCCGCGTAGGTATATTTTTTGTTTATTTATGAAAGTTACTTATTTACTTTTATTATTCAAAAAGATTTATATTTTTTTAAACAATATATATTTTTTCAAACTTGGTTTTTTTAATATTTTCCTCGAGTGGCCGCAGAGCCCCAGGAGAGTTCACACAGAGCCCCAAGGGCTCCATGGAGCACTGGTCCTGCTTCTGAGGAAGCAGGACTAACTTACGGATATAACAGTAATAGAAGGCTTTATCTAATGATACTGCTTCACACTAATATACGAAACGATAAAGTGAAATTGTGTACAAAGCTTAATTAGTGTAAAAACTATAACTTTATTGCTTAAAATTTATGACCTCTTTTTCTGTCTTCTTTTTTTTCTCGTAGATTTTATTTCAATCGATTTTGGAAATGAATCACCCTCGGGTAATATTCCAGGATGATTTGATAATAAAGTTCTATCAATTCGTTTCGATTTGCTAAAATGTGTCTGTTCTTGCTCTTGGACTCTCTTTAATTTCCCATTCATTCTCATTCCGAACCTGGCTGCCCTTCAAAGACATAAAAATAAAAATCATAAGTACATAATATATATACTTTTTACATACAGGCAAAATAACAATTTGCAAAATCGAAAGTTTATAAATTTACACATTTAAGGAAACGCCATATTGCTCTCAACCAGGGAACTAATTTGTGAAAACGTGTCTGCTAAAAAAAATCCAGAGATGGCTGTATAGTCAAAATCATCTAAAAATATTTTGTCTATTTTTTTATTTCTAATGATCGGATGGAGATTTACTATCTCCTCATTATTTGCAACATCTCACTGAACACATCTAACTTACCCCTCTGACTGGAAAATTAATAAGATAATTCCCATCCATAAAACAGGTTCACTGTCCCACACTCTTAATTTTAGACCTATTGCAATCACCTCCTTTTGCTGCAAGCTCTTTGAACACATAATTGCCAAGGAAATCTGTACCCACCTCGATTTGATTAACTATTTCTTTCCTAACCAACATGTTTAGCACACCCCAGGGCTCAGTTCTCTCGACATTACTATTTCTAATTTATATAAATGATCTACCTGACTCCATTAACAATCATATCAGACTTTGCTGATGATTGTGTCATCTACAAAACAGTGTAAAATTTTTCCAACCAAGAATCTCTTCAACACAACCTTAACATTCACAACCTTAACATTATCTCCAAATGGTGCTTAACCTGGGAATTGTCACTCAACCACTCAAAAACAGTTTTTATGAAAGTTACCCATAAAAGAATTCCTCACGATTTCTCTTACTTGATAAACATTTCTTTGATCCCTAAGATTTCCCATTACAAATACGTGGGCATTATAATCTCTTCCAATCTCCGCTGGAATCTTCACGCTAATTATATTTTTAATAAATGTCTCCAAAAACTCTTTTTCCTTTGTTGTAACCTGAAAAACTCCACCCGTCATATCTGTCACCTGTGCTACCGGACATATATCCTCCCTACTCTCTCCTATGCTTATGAAGCCTGGGACCCCCATAACCAAACCAACATACACAAATTTGAATCTATTAAAATAAGTTAACTCGCTTCATTTTTACCTGTTGGTCTTTGTCTGTCTTTATATCGGAGCTCAAGCGCCAACTCAATATCCAACCGCTCTCCTCTCTTAGACTTATCTCTTGTTTAACTTTTATTTTCAAAATTCTCCACAGGTTTTTTAATATCGACACTCCCAACATTCTAATTCAACTCTCACATTTCTCTGTTAGACTCAACCATTTCCAAAAATTACAAAACATCTTTGCTTCTTCAGATTGTCACAAATTTAGCTTCTTCCCAAGAACTATTATCGACTGGAACAACCCACCACCAAATATTGTAGATTGTACTACGATTTCCAAATTTTCTTGTATCATTAATCGTCATTTTCGCCATTCATAACTTCGGCATCCTCTTATATAGGCCTCGGCCAAACAATATTGAATAGATAAATAAATTTCAACAAACAATTTGGTAACAGACTACATGACGAGACAACGAAACATCACTCAGTTTGATGGCATGCAACGCTGTCTATCTATTTAGCAACAATATCTCTATAACAATATTTTTTCTTGGTCTGCAGAGAATCTTTTTAAATCGGGATTTCAACATGTGCATGCTTATTGAAATCATGGATAATGATATCACTTTTTCAAAGAATGGAATGAATCAATATGGAGATAAGGAAAAAATCATTATAGTTATCTAGATTGCCATATGCCTGTAAAGGCGAGACAGCTGGACTTATTGATATAGTTATCTGGACTTTCAATGATGTCATCAATTTTTTTTTGTCGAAATTTTTTTTCCCAATTTGAAGTTTAGTTCTTTCCAAACTCATTTTTTTCCCTTGTAAGTTATCATTATCGAAGCTGCAAGACTATGTAGGAGGCTAGAAGGTGTTCCCTTACCTAGAAGGTGTACTGTACTTAATGTCATAATCAGGCCCTAGTATTCGCTGTGAATCATGTTAGAGTGGAGGAGCTACTTTTGCAATGGCTTTCTTATAATGAAGGCAAATGTACATGGGGGGGGGGGGAAGACTTTTCCTTAAGTTCTTGATGAGTTTCTTTCAGTTGACCAGATTAATTTTTTTTTTTCCAAGAGACTTAAGGAATCTATGAAACATATCGTAGATTAAAAAAAATATCTTAATTTGAGACATACATTAGACAGTTCCATTCTAACTAGAATTTAAAAAAAGCAACAAGAGATGGAACATTTTGCAACCAATTATGTGAGAAAGAAAAATAAAGTTGTCACGTTTTAACAATACTCGTTTGTATATGCATAAGTCCTGTTTGACCAAACAGGATGTATGGTCACCACACTTGCAAACAAGAATTTTTCTTAGATACACATATCATTTGGTTATTGTTATCAGAAACCCAGAGTTCCAACTCAATTACATTAAGCGGCGCGGACTGTATAAATACAGAAATGAAGTGACTTTTTTTTTAAATGATTAAATAAAACTTTTTCTTTTATATTTTGTCTTTAAGGTGTCTTAGATGTTACCAAAGAATCAATATTATATCAAGGTACACGCACTTATGGGCAGTTCTTCCCTTGCAGGCTGCAAACAGCTCTTCGTCTGATACCCTAATTTAGAAGTATGAAAAAAAATTAAAATAGGTATGAAATTTGAACAAATACATGAATAAATGAAATTAAAAGTATAATGTACAAATGAAATTCATGCCTAACCCTCATAAATTGGTTTCCACCCCAAACTTCTGACTATCCTTCACGCTGTAAGACATACATAAGGGGCATAACAGGCCTCTGCTCCTTTATATAGGAGGTACTTATGCAGGCAGTCCTGCCAATTTGTACTTGCATGATTAGGAGCATCTGGTTTACTCCCCATTCCCATATGGTCTGAAGTAATGGGTCAAGGAACCATGCATTATGTAAGCTGCTTGTTTTCAAAACCGCTGATCTGCAAGATTCCCACACATTTTACTACAAAAATTAAAAACTGTCAATCCATATAAACAGAAGTCCAGAGAATAAAATATTCAACTATCATATAATAATGCTTAGCAATGCTCTTCACAATCATCACACACAAATTTTTGTTACCATTGTGTTATCAAGTGCACAAAGCGAAATGCTTATTTTATTCATAACAAATGTATGGTAAATTGTGCATAGGTAATTATGAAAGTAAAACTCCCAGCCTAATAAACCCCATAAATACTAATTGAGACTGGGGCCTTGTTCTGATTAGCTTAAAAGTTTGGACGCTCAAGGTCTATTTTTTTAAACATTATTACTTTTTAAAATTTGATGATGTGAGTATCCCTACACGCTAGACAGAAAAAATTCAAGACTGCTAACAGCACCGTGTAAAGTGATGTTCCCAGGGCCCCTAACTGGTTGGAAGTACCTAAAAACCAATTTACATGCATTACATTTACACATTACTTACATTTATTTTTGCACTATAGCATATAAATATTTATGCATATAAGAGAACATATAAGCTGTTTTTTTTCTTTTTTTAAAACGGTTTTCACAAATATAGAACCATCACTCACCAATTGTTTGAATGTTTGACTTCATTCCTGCAGTCTACACTGTCCTGGGATGTTGATTCTGTCTCATCTAGCAACCCAGACTAGTGAAGAAAGCATATTATTTCAAGAAGAATGCTTAATGTAAGAGCAAAAAATGCAAGTAGTAATTTCAAATAACAAAATTAAAATCATTGATGGTGGATTAAAACCTACACTTTATTTAGATTTAATCAAAAAACGCATTAAAAAGCCATGTAGATGTTCATAAAATTATGCTAAAAAATTTATTCCAGAAGTCTTCTAAAACAAAAGACAAAGCTTAACGATATAATTAATGCATGGATTGAATAGGATTCAGATCCTAATATCCTGGAACAGTATTTATATTTTGCTAGAGATACTGAAAAAAATGAAAATATATACAGTGGGTCCTGCTTATAACATTTCCACATAAAACATTTTCCTGCTTAGTATGAATTATTTCTCTTACTAATACTCATCCTGATTTTCCATTTAAAGTTTTTTTCATGGCGATTTTTTTAAAAACATTATAAGTGAGATAGATCTACTATAGATTCCATGACTTATGGGAATTCTGCCAGTTCAATGTGCTATACAAAGAAACTAAACAATGCTTGACAATCATAAAACCGATTTTTTTTTCCAGTGTCAATAGAGTAGTCTAAGTAGAAAACCCAGATAAATATTTCATTAATGTGTTGAGCCCTTATCCTAAGAATTTCTTGGAAAAGCACCACAGAAGTAAAAATGCTGAAAATGTTTCATTATGTGGGTCATAGGTAAAATTGGTTGAACAAGTGTGGTGCATCATTTGAACACTTGTATTAGCCACCCCCCAGTCCCCAGGGCCGTCTTTAAGAGTATCATGGGCCCCCGGGCCAATTGATTTTTCTGAGGCCCTACCAAACATATTTTCGAAAATTTCAACCAGATCTCATTTTTGTGAGGCCCCTCTTCGCTTGAGGCCCCCGGGCCTTGCACGGGTGGGCCCATGCGTTAAGATGGCACTACCAGTCCCCCAACATTCGAGTCTATACTTTACAAGTACAGTGATACCTCGGCTAATGAAGATAATTTGTTAGCCGAAAAAAGATTTCCTATAGAAAATCATTTAAATCATTCTAGGTACAACCCAAAATTCAAAGATATGTTTTATAAACCATCAAGAAGCTTAGTAAAAAAGACAAAAACTGACCAAAGACAGAAGTGAGCAACTGCACAGTTGGATGAAGGAGAACCTAAAGGAAGATGAGAAACTGATTGTTTTATTTTACACAATGTACAACCCAGTTGGGTTTGTAAGTGTCTTATGCAATGTGGTCAGCTCATACTCATGCGAATATACAAGGTAATCTCTTAGAATGTCCAGATTTTTAGTTTGAAGTTGAGAGTCTTACATCGAAAAACAAAACCGCAATGAAAACATTAAAAAAAAACTAAAAATATTTGCCCATCTATACAATATAGACCAATGTCAACTACTCAATCCTCACTTAATTCTCTTATATTGATGGCCGGGTGTGAAAACCTCATAAGCCAGTTTGCTTTAATTTTTCAGGAGAAGCAAAAGACATGCAAACTATTGCAACGACTGGTATGAACTAAAAGGTTTCCAATTTCAGCAATACAATGATACTACATTATTAGTAATGATATGCTTTGTGTGGTTGATGAGATACGAGGTCTACTTTCTCTACACACAAAAACCTTATTTTCAGAAAAAAATTTGAGATACAAGGTTTTCTACACTACACCATCGATATAGGTCTTTATTGTAAAATATATGCCTTTTTAAAAGAGATTGTTATCTACAAATCATATTGTTCTATGCCAATTATCAATCAGGTATATATACATACACACATACATGATGTGTGTGTATATACATGATACATGTGCAACATGATGTATGAAGAAAAAAATTACCTTAACAAAAGACGGATACTTGATATTTGACCTATTGTGCACCAATGATTGTTTTTCCTTTTTCCCTTGATCCACAGTTACTTTTGTCTGAAAAAAATTATGAAAATTACAGTCAAATGCGATTACTGAGAAACAACAAAACATCATGACACTCAATAATAATCTATACCATAGCATTGTATTAAATGCAATTTACAGGCACAAATAACTGTTTTAACTATTAAAAAAAAAAATTTCAATATTTTACAATTTAAAATTAAAGCGAAGAAATTGCATCACTGCAGTAAAACTGAATCCATTGTATCACCAGGGCTGTAACTACAGAGGGCAAGGGGGACTGTCCCCGGACAGCAAAA
Source organism: Pholcus phalangioides (assembly GCF_987345545.1). Lineage (NCBI taxonomy): Eukaryota > Metazoa > Arthropoda > Arachnida > Araneae > Pholcidae > Pholcus > Pholcus phalangioides. Next base: position 163,000 of record NW_028301628.1, on the reverse strand, counting down.
TTTCGGGGGGGGGGGCGCAGCAGTTTTACATGAGAACAAAGAACACTGTTACAAAATTACATAATTTTAAAGGTGCAGGGACGGCAAAATAATGTTTGCCCTAGCAGCTGAATCATTTTTGCACCGGGCGGCAAAAATCCTAGTTACTGCCCTGGTATCAACTATACATATAATATAATGCATATATCATGACTAAATATACAAAATTGAGTATAACATCACCTTACAACTGGTCACCAATATTCTTTTAGCCGTATCATTGAATGCATGAGCCCACCATCCAGATGTAGAGTCTTTGAATTTGTTATGACCGATCTTATAAAAAAAAAGAACAACAATACATATAAATATTTTAAATAAAATATTTGTACAAAAGAGAAGGTATGATGGGTCTTATCGAAGACCAATTTCAAAATTACTACTGAAAAATGATTTATTTCATGCAAATACGAGCCTGGCAAATCGAAAAAAATGGAATCAGTCAAATTTCCAAAGCACCAAGAATATTTTTTTGTAAGAAGGACCAAATATGTCTATGACTTTTTCATGGCTACCACTTTTATGTTGGTGCAGATGCACTTATATGAATTCTGAATATATACTTTTTTCTGCTATGCATAAAATGCAATGATTACTAATCACATAGAAAATTTTAGGCACCAGTACTAATTTTTTTCTAGTATTTCCACTTTAAAAATTTTCAATTTACATTAAAGAATGGATTATCTAAAACAAAGAACGATTTATGTTTGGTTTGCTCATATCGATGAAGACTTGATTGGTATTAGATTCTTACATACTGTGAAAAGGCAGTGCCACTTAGCTTTTGGGGGAAAAAAAAGTGGCCATCTGTAGAGGTGACCAAATGGAGGTTGAATGACTGTCATTGAGTTTGAGTAATGAGAATTGGTAACGCTTCAAAACAAGGCTTAACAAATCAAATAAAAAATTCAGATGCCAGAAAAAGGTTCATACATGCCAAAAATTTCTTTTCCCGACAAAATCCATCCAAAATAGAGTATATTCTTTGACTTAAAAAAATAGCTTTTTCTGAAGCTCTTTTGGTTGGATTCAAACCCATGGACATTGACTGCAACCTTCATAGTGGAAGATGAGCATCTTATCACTGCACCACTTGGGTCCCCCTTTACAAGCTAGCAGATATGCTGATGGTTTATAAATGGTTTGAAGTCTGAGGACAGCACAGAATTATCAGAAATTATATCAACATATCCCCTTTACAAGCTAGCAGATATGCTGATATAATTTCCGTTAATTCTGTGCAGTCCCCAGCCTTCAAACCATTTATCATATATAAAAAGAATTAGGTGTCCGAATAAATATTTTAGTCGCTATGGTGACCTAGCATCTGGGATTGGTCGACCCAGCCTTAAAACGATTATGTTTTGGAAAGGATGAAATGCATATAAAGGTTTGTGATACTTATGAATACATCTTGTTTAGAAAAAAAACTTGCAATACCTTACTGAAATTAATATGTCTCAAACTACATGTACTATGCTAGCTGTCTAATACTTTAACAAATTTCAAAAGATGTGTTGAAGTCTGTACTTGTGGCTGCATATGGGCCAATCCAATTTTTCTTTCCTTAAGGCTATGATTAGAAGAAAATGCTATTATCACGTATTCCCGAGAGATTTTTACGATCTCTGTCCAGGGAATTTGTTAGTGTGTTAGAAGACATCCATACCCGAACCGGGATTCGAACCCAGACCTGCACAGTCAGAAGCTAGCTCCCTAACCACTGGACTGCCAGGTAGCGATCTTTACTTAGAGCATGAGCAAGCATGAGAATGACCAAACAAGTCACCTACAGAGCAAAGGACTAGATCAGTGAATGACCTAGAGAGTGCAAGCATGTGAGTGACCAAAACAGTGTGCAAGCATGTGAGTGACCAAAACAGTGTGCAAGCATGTGAGTGACCAAAACAGTGTGCAAGCATGTGAATGAGCAAACAAGTGACCCACGGAGCAAGGGACTAAGTCAACCTAGGCATGACACGGGGCCTCAAAAGCTGACAAAAATAAGATCTGGTTTAAATTTTCCAGAGTAAGCATGTAAATTTTGCTTGGCGGGGCATCACATCAGAAAAATCACTTGGCCCGGGGTCACATGATGCCCCAAAGCAGAATATGCTAAAATCTGTGACGTACTAGACATCTACAACGTATGACAGACTAATCTGCACTGATTGTTCTGCGAAGTCAGTGCTACTGCAGAACAATCTAGAAGAATTTCAAGGAAAAATGTTAAAAATACTATTATGGGAATTTTTACTGTAGAACATTTCCAGTTAACCAATGGAGTTGTTGCAGAACAATGAAAAACATTCTGCTCAGGGGCCATAATGCTCTTAAGACAGCCCTGGTTATAGTACAGGGTGAAAAATTTGATAAAAGAGTCACAAAAATTAAACTAGAATGAGAGAACGACAGCAAAACCATAAATGTGCCTCTGGCGGTGCAGAGAGGTTATCTGCTGAATATAGGTTTATTTGTTCACCATATAGATGTGACTACCTATGAAGATTTCAATCTAGACATACAAGGTTTGACCATATTTTTCGTGCATAAACCACTGAAGCCAGGTAAACATGGTTTAGTGCACGTATGTAGACAATCCTAGTGTTCATGCCTGATTTTTTTCCTGCTTGAAGAAGCTTTCAGCAGCTGGCAGACCACAGATGAATGAGAAAGTGTAGGTAAGTGACATAAAATTTTCATTTTTTGGCAAAATCACAAGGAAAACTTGAACAACGCTACTGGATTAAATTATTCGTTACGCTTGATGATTGTAGAGTGGAAAGAATCCACAAGATTCAACAGACCTTTGGAGATGAAGAAATGGGCACCACACCGATGAAGGAATGGTACAACTGAATCAAAAATGGCTGAACACCAATGAAGAGTGAAGCACATTATGATAGGCCCTCAACATCCAGCAATGAGATCGTTATTGATCAAGTGAGAACTCTGGCGATACAGGATCATCAAATCACAATCGGAGAACTTGCAGATGAGGAAAAGCGAGCATTAGCATTGGATCCATTTATTATATTTTGACTTTAGATTTGGTCTTCAGGAGATGCGACGTCAAAGTCGTGTTGACCATCTTCTATAACTTTAGTGGAGTGGTTCCTCACGAGTATGCACTGCACGACATGGCCTGGCCATCACTTTAAAGAATACTACCAAGAGGTTCTGCATCACAATCGGCAGCTACATCATCATTGGTGCAGTAGGGTTGCTTAAATTTTCCTGCCATTTTGTCAAAAACAAAAAAAATGACACTGCTCACTTGAATTTTCTCACTCACCATTGGTCTGCCAGCGACTGGCAGCTTCTGCAGGCAGGGAAAAATGTACACTAAGACTGCTTACATACGAGCACCAAAAATTGTGGTCTGATATTTTTTGAAAAAAACCATCTATATTTGAATTCAAAATAGAGGAAAAAATATATAATATAAATGATATACATACTCCACTCTTGTCAAACTTCATGCTCGCTTTCACAGGCACACTTATACCATCTTCTTGCCTCCCCAGTCCTTTACCTGAAATTACATAAAATCAGGTTTTACAATTTAAGGGAAAAAAAGATAAATCTGATGACTTAAAAACATTCGCTGGATGTACTGGAGTTATAAATAGCAGAGAGTGGCATAATCTTTCTCTGAATGCAATACACGTTTATTTTATTATGAGAAACTTTACCAACTTGCTGTTAATAACACAGCTACATACAATATGCATACACTAAAAACATCATTAATAACTAAATACTCAGTTTGTCATATTTCCATGATGTAATTGCTATTTTATCAGTTAATACAGAATTCAGTTGGAAGGTGATTATATATATATATATTTTTTCCGTGTTTCTTCGACACTGTCTAAGGCCGGGATTGCACTATAAAAGTTTTACGAAAGCTCCTTTATAAAACTTCAAAAATCCAACCAATAAGCATATTGGTTAAATTCGAGAAAATGCAACTGATGATCTTATTGGTTGAATTTTTCAAGTTTTATAAAAAAACTTTTATTAAACTTTTATTTTGTATCACCGGCCTAAGCCAGGTTCAATTGTTGACCTACATTGGATGTAAGGGAAGTAGGGTTTGATAGATTGTGAAAAATAATAATGTAGGTACAATAGGTGAAGATAGACTCGATAATGATGATCTCGATTCATATGCAGAACAGACTGAGTATAACCAGTCTTTGTTACGCGATTTTAGCTCATTGCCCCGGGAGGAAGGGGAGAAATGCGTACATGCACATCGTTCACATTCCTCGGTGGAATTTCTGAAACAGCTTCAGTATAAGGGATACGCCAACCTGGTGACTTTTTTCTGACGATAAGTCGCCAGCGCTGGCGTGCTGTGTTGTTTTTCGTTCCCGTTGCCCGCAGTGTTGTAGTTGTTCTAGAATGTTCTTTCCGATAAAAAATAGCCAGATGGCGCTGGTTGTTGTTTTTCCCTGTTCCTAGCATGTCTTTTAAAACTTTCAACTGCCATTTTCAAATGGGTTTTCTCCAAAGCGTATTAATAATAGTGTGATAATAAAGCATCTTTAATACGCTTTGGTCTTCTCCCTTTTTTCTTCCAAATGTGATGTCACCTTATAGCCAATGCGTTTTGAATGATTTGAAAACCGTTGGGAAATTAGATCATTTTCTCTTCCTTCCGTATATATAATGTAGTGTGTAGGTCGGATTAATTAATTATTGGATATCTCTCAGGTTGTACCTTTAATATTTTCCAATATTTATTCTTTTCTGCATACAGGATGCCCCTGTATCCTTTTTATTTAAATTTCTTATTTATTTTATTTAAAAGAATCTGGAAGAATACCCGGAAAAAGAGTCTGGGTTTTAATTTATAATACATAGAATATATTTATTTATACAACATGCAGGACCGTTGTTTATTTAAGAGTCGATACCTTATGTTGTTTTGATATTTAGTCTTAGATAGTTATATTTTTATTATTATAATTACGCTTGTTGGTTCTAGCCATAGGCGGAGATAGACTTGGAAGTCTGGGGGTGGGGGGGGGCACAGTCATTATTGCTGGGGGGGGGCACGATGATGTCAATTCATATATACATTAGATCAGTCGACTCAATCTTTGACGCTGGGAGGGCATGCTCCCCCCCCCCTTGTATCTCCGCCCATGGTTTTAGCATTTTTATGCTTGCTCGAGCGTCCCGCCACGACTTTGGCGACTTTTTCCTCGCGATAGGTCGCCAAGACCGTCATAATTCATAATGCTTCTCTGGGTTGCCATATTTGTTGGGTGATACCAGATGGCGCTGGCTTCGCCAAACAGGATTTTTCTTTTGTTCACCGCGTTTTTTCAAAAATTCTAAACAGCCGTTGTTCCATTTCCAGCGTGTCGCTCTCTTTGATTATTATTCCTCCCTTCTGTAGCTCGCGTCATTTGGATTATCTACTGCTCAGGTTGTATCATACCGTTTTATTATTTTGTTGTGTTTATTAGTTACTCATACATTGTCATGCCTTCTGTTTTATCGGTTTATTATTTAAAATGAACCTACAGAATTTTTCATGCCTGGATCCATTTATTAAAAAAAGGGTGCGGGTTTTAGTTTTAATACATAGAATATTTATGCCTGGAATTCCTTATGCCCCGATCTTTTTATTATTAAAAAAATGGGCCAGGTGTAATTTTTTTTAACTGATATTTTTTTTCTATTTTCATGCTTGGTGGTTTCTATTATGTTTTGCACGCTGATGTTTTTTTTTTCGGCGCCCGTAGTGTCTGACGGCTGACTCTGCCATGAAGCTGGGCTGGAAGAGATCTCGGCAACGCGATAAGTCCAGTGGCAGAGCCCCTGGCGTTCATTCATTCAGTGTCTGACGGCTTTGGCGACTCTTCGTCGGGCCATCAGACATGTTTGGCGCCAAAAATCGCCGGACCATACTGCATCTGTACCGCGATTTTTTTTTTTCGGCACCTGTAATGTGTCTAACGGCCTTGGCGACTTTTGATGGGATCGTCGGACATGTTTGGCGCCGAAAATCGCCAAGCTGCCCCTTATACCGAAGCTGTTGCTAAATTCACTATAGTGAGGCCCGCAAAAGATCCCAGCACTAAGGCCATTGCGTTAAATTATTAGGATTTGTTTATTGATGACTAGCTGATACCCGGCGACGTTGCCCGCCCCGTAAAAAAATTATATATGTATACCTTAATAATTATTTAACGACTGGCAGCTGGAGTTGAACATTTTTATTCTCAGTTTTGTCACCGTAGTTGTTGTTCTCTGCTATTACTGACGTCCCATGTCCAGCGAATATTATTCAAACGCGTTTTAAGCATTTTCTAAATTGAAACTATACCTATACGGTTGATGAGCGGTATAGCGGTTGATGAGATAAAGGCCGCATTAGCACTTACAGGATACCCTGTATATAGGCTAGCAGAAATACCCGGCGCTCTTCCCGTGTTTTCTTCAATTACTGGGAGGATTGGAAAAGTGACAAACCGTTATAAAGGAGTAAACTGCTATAATAACAGAATTAAAGGTGTGACAAACCATTGTAAAGGCATATATTCACGTCTGAAACGCATTGTTGGAAACCACGGTAACAAAAGTAAACGTTCCGAGAAAGTAATTGTTGAGGCCCCAATACCATTGTTGCCCGACAGTTTTTTGCCCATTTCGGGCATTTGCCCAGCTCTGACGAAGTTTTAAAGCAGCCTACGGCTCAATCCCGGACCTGTTTGGTATATATGCAAAATCTGGCGACGATCGGTCTAAAACTGTTGATTTGTATAAAGAGCATACATACATACATACATACATACATACATACATACTTTCACATTTATATATAAGATAGTGATTTCCCCATCAGTGTGAAATAAATCTAATAAAGATTTTGATTAATAAATATGCAAATTACCTTCTTGCCATCCATATTTACGAAGCTGTCGAGCAGCGAAGTCGTCCATCATCAAACTAAAAACTGCGAATTTAAAATAACATATTCACATTAAAACCCTTCGCCGTAATGAGTGGAAAACGCGTTGCATTTTTAAATGTAAACAACAAGCTCCAGTTGTAGTACAAAGGACATAATGACAACTCTGAAAATTTTCAAATTCTTGAATAAATAAGAATCTAAAAAAAAAATTATTTTCACTGGAATAAAACCCTCTGATTTTCATTACTAATATATTTTATTCATTCAATAATAAAGTTTAAACTTTTTTTTCGTCTGAGATTTCTCATCGGCAAAAACACCATTCGAGTCGGTACTGCACTAAAGTAAGAAATGTCTGTCCGGAGTATGTAAACAAACATGTCGAGCACAAGGTGCATCTTTTCATTGAAGCAAGCCCATAAACATCTGATTATTCCTGTTCGCCATAAGCGTAGCAGATGGCTCGGTTATTACGAGAGGAAAATTCCTCAGCCAATATACGAGGAGCGCGTCAAGCATTACAAGGATACCGTGCTGCAGAGTCCGGAGACGATGCCGACTTTGAAGCAGCGACTTGAAGGCAAATTTGATTTATGGATTCATCACATTGTCGATGTATTTGTAATTCAAAATTTTTAGACTATGCAACTCAAATATACTAGACATTTTAATACATTAAAAAGTAAATTCCCAATATACTATATACCAATGCTTGGCGACTATTGTTATCGCTGGACTTCATTTGGGGCTATTTACTAGGTTTACCGGCGGAACTATAGGGACACCCAATAACGTTTGAAAATGTGTCGCATAATAAGTATATTAGTAAATTACAACGGTTGGTAACATATATGTAGTTATTTATCGCCAAACGGCCATCAAATCATGAGTGGTACTGTTATTCTGTGATAATCTTGTGGCCAATCTGGCTCTGTTGAAAATTTTATCCGACTCGTTTTTCAAGTCAGGGCTTGACAAATCGAGAAGAGACCTATATGTCAACCAAATATTTTAGGAGCCAAGCGTATTTCTTTTTCCTGAGCTAGTAATTCTCAGAAAATTTTAGACGCCAATACCAATTTTTTAGTCGCCATGGCGACTTGGCACCTGGGATTTGTAAAGCCCAGCTTTAAGTAGAATACCTTTAGAGACTGGTCAAGTTCCACATTTTATTTAGTCTGAAATTTTATCTAAAAAAAAACCTATAGAGCCAGTAGTGCTCAAAATTAAGGCAAGTCTGTGTGGAGTCATGTAACTAAACACGTTGAGTACAAGGTGCATCTTTTCATTGAAACAAGTCCATAAACATCTGGTTATTCCTGTTTTCCATTAAGCATAGCAGATGACCTGGATATCAGAAGAGGGATATTTCTCAGCCAATACACAAAGAGCGACTGTATTGCCACAGCTTTCTGCTATACAAGATTTGAGCAGTGTGGAGAAAGTAACATTGTACTACCAATATGAGATCTTCACAATCAGCTGATTTGTTTTTTTTTCTTTGCAAAATTGTTTCATCCGCATTATGCTGGAGCTTAGCCATAAGCAGATATAGGCTTGGCGAACAAAAAAAAAAAGCAATTACTGATGGTAATGGGCAGAGAGATATGGGGAGGGAGCATCAAAGGTGGAGTCAACTGATCTAATGTATATGTGTATATATGAATTGATATCATCTTGCCCCCTCCCCTAGACTTTCAAGTCTATCTCTGCGTACATTGATGATATTTAGGCCTATAGGGAATACAGAGTGTGTGTGCTGTGAATGTAGAAGGTGGTTGCCTCCTTTGCATTCAGCTTTCTTAACAGCTTATGTCCCAAAAGGCCTCCCCAGTCTGTGCCCACATGAGCTCAATTGTGATAAGATAACCCTGAGCTCAGCAAATCATATAATATATAGCACACATATTTTGTAGACCCAGCTTCTGATATAATCATTGTTTTTCATTCATAGTTAGCTCTGCAAGAAGTAATTCAGCTCTTAAGGCGCATCTACATAAGCTCATCATAGACCTCTGTTCACCATAGTTTAGCTTTACAAATTCACAGTGCTCTTGATATTTTTCCTCCCATCCTCCCCCATGCACTATTTGTTTCCAACGTCAGCCTAGACTATACAAAATCAAAGAGATGCTATACAAAATCAAGCTCCTTTGCTGAATCCATGGTCTACAGATCCTCCCAAGTTTGTCATTCGTCTTTTGTTCGTTTCATTGCTTTGCTCGCACATGAATTGGAAGTCCGAACAATCCACTCAAGGGCAAGACTTAGTGTGCATATATAGATGCATATTTTAGATGATCAACAAGATCCTGTGTAAAATATTCACTCACAACCCAGAAAGTTAGTGCACCCATGCTCTGAACAAAGCATTTAAAGTGAAGCCTTCATATATTTCTCTCTCTCTCTTATAAATATTGTCTATATTTGTATTGTCTCTCTTAGTTGCAACAAGAAATCAATGACAAAATAATTGCTGATATCGTTTTATTCTTTCAGAACTGAATGCCAAAGATCCTGTACTTGATGCAAGGGTTGACATTGGGTTGCCAAGCTCCTATTCGAATAACAAGATTTCCATCAAAGAAAGATTGGAATGGCAGAAGAATATCAAGAGGAATAAAGAGATGGAGATAAAAGCTCGGTCAAAAACATGTATGTTCATTTCTGTTTATCCAAGGGCTTGACAAATCCTAGGCACCAGGAGGGCCTACCGTCTCCTTATGCTTATAAAGGATAATTAGAGAGACAAGGATTATTGGCTGTTCAAGGATCAAAGGGAAGTTTTCGAACCAGCTTGATGCTTGAAGAAGCATCGTTTTTGCTCAGTGTCACAAGGAGTAGAGAAAACCACTCACTGAGATTCGGATTACTGTATTTTACGCTCGTGACGGCATTTGTACTTGTGAAAATTCTTTTTACTTATTTTTTAAAAATAATCACACAAAAACATGAAATACTTTCATTTTGTTATATGAACAGTAATTTTTCTTACAAAATAAACAGGCGAATGACTTTTTGATCTCTGAATGAGGAATTCATTCGACATTCTACGACTGATCGAACTCAATTTTAAATTCACATATGAAAATGCTCTTACATGAAAAAAAAAGTTTTAAATTCACTGCAGATGATTATACAGAATATACATGTTACGTTGAAACAAAAATATGAACTAGATGAGAGAGTTGATATGCTCACGATCAAATATCGTTCCAGAAACCCAAACAATTTTAACTAACCACTGCAAAAATTATATGTATATGAGGATAATCAGAGCCATGGGGAAGTGAACATAATTCAAGTTATTCCACGCTTTTAGAGGAATCAAGGAAAATTTGTGTAGTTTTGCTGAATGATCTTGCTGAAATATCACAAACAGGCCTGTAACCAGGCTGAAGCAATCGGGCCCCCTGAGCCAAATGGGGGGTCTCACAAAAATAAATTGTATTTATTTTTCATAATAATAGCCTTGTCAAGGTGCTCCAGTAAATCTGCCCTGTGGCCCTGAAAAGGCATGCTACGATCCTGATCGCGAATAATAAAATTTGTGATTAAATATGCATATTTAACTATACAAAATATAGATAAAAATTATCCCCCTGCTCGTTACGCATGTGAACCTTTATCCAGCTTAAGTAAAGTGCGACAAATAATAATAACACAAGGAAAGCAGTGCCAGCTCCACCAAGAAGAAAAAGCAATTTTTTAGTGTATGCCAATGATTGGTCAGATGAAAGGAGAAAATATTTTTCCCGTATTTCCCTCCTTTATATCATGTGATCTCAAGCATAATTCTCAAAAATCGGTTCAGGGCTCTCCCTTTAACCAAAATCTATTGAACGATCACTGAGAACTGATCCTGATCTCTCTGATTATTCTCTATAACATAATTTCCCAACCTTGCAACACAATCTAACCCGTAGGATCCTATGTTATACCCATAGCTTCTACCGCCCTCCTGGAACTTTCCATCGACCATGTTGAAAATCACTGATCTATAAGCATTAGAAGATGATATATCCCTCAGCATTCTTTCATCCATACGAAAACTGTTGTAGAAAGCCAAAGAATCTTGAATATTCTTCACAATCCATTTTTCCTAAAGTTCTGATTAGACTGTCAATGTGTTACCAAAAGATGTTCATTGGCAAGTTCTAATGAGTTGGATTTAAGTGTTTTATCCACGTTTGTGTCATCTACTGTAGATCCTCAGATACAACAGGTTTCAATGTTACAGAAGAATCAATCATGTTGAATATTTTATTTTGTACACAAATTTTCAGAATTAGAATCAAACTGCAAGCAGAATTTCGTATGTTGTGATTTCTCCCATTGATTTTTCAAAGTCGTGTTGTAGCAAAAATTCTTAGAGTAGGGATTAGGTAAAGTGAGAGATACCTTACACTAGGTGGGACTAGCAGGGCCCCAGGACAATTACTATAATTTTTTTTTGTTTTTCATTCTATAAATTTTCTATGAAAGGGCTTATGAAAAGTCTAGCTTGAGGGTGTGCGCCAAAGATCACTGCCTAGATGCCCTGCGCTAGGATGTGGGGATGTCATGCTCATACACGGTGGGCAAACTAAGCTGATACCTAGGGAAAAAACTGTTAAGAATAAAACATAAGACATTCTACATTAATCTCATTTAAAACGTATTACCGAGAAAATTATAATTTTTGTTTGGCTTTCACAGTAAAAATTGATCTTACAAAAGTCAAGCAAGATTGGCAGACATCAAATGGAGCATCCCACTTGTACAATGTTGCAGACCATTATGGAGTCTTTGAACACATGTTTGATCATGGTTACTTCATGCCTAGAGTTCCGCTGAATGTTTTCTATGAACAAGATGAAGATAGTATGCTTCCAGTATGCATGGGCAATATCTTGAAATCCATACAGGTGAGATTTTTTTTTTAAATACAAATTTATGTACTGTGAACGGAAATTTTTCTGGTTGAGGAATTGGTTAGCCCTTGTATTCGCTACATTTGAAGCATATTGATGATCCTTCATGACTGTTTCAGATCCAAATAGCACAAGCAGTGGGGAGGGGGGGAAGGGGTTGTTTTTTCCTCACTGTAGATATTCTTTTGTTTTAACCCCAGGAGTTCAACTAAATTGAGTGTTTTATCGTTTAATTCAAGGCTGAACTCCCCGAGGTTAAAAAATGTATATCTACAAGAAGAAAAGGCAAAAAATACATTTGTGCATACCAGGTCTGAAAGGGGTAATGCAGCTAAATTTGTTTTCTGAATAACCCACCTTTTGCGGTTTCTTCTATTGTCTAGTATGTTTTGCAGTGAAACCTCATTTCAATGATACTCAATATAAGAATAAGTCTCCCTACAACAATATTTCTTTAAGGCTTGTTTTGAAATAGCCGTGGTTTAATGTTAAACAATACTGCCTCTTGAATGGTAATCCCTCGACTGCAATATTCTTTCTTGGTCTGCTAAGTATCGGTATATTGAGGTTTCACTGTATTTGCAAGATGAACTAAACTGTCTTAAAAAGAAGAAAAAAAAGTAGACTGCATATGATGTATAGTTGAACATCATATCAATTTTTTTTTTCAGTGTTTATATATATATTTTCAATTTACTTTTTGCAGGCAGAGAAAGTACCCGAGGTGCATTTTGATAGCACGTCCGATGATATGTGGTCACTCATTCTAACAAATATCGATGGACATCTTTTAGATACTGAGTCTGAATATCTGTTATGGTTCATGTGAGTAGAGTGGTTGTTGCTTTTTTTTTTTCAATGTTCTTGCACGTGATTAAAAAAATGAGGAAAAAAACCTAGGAAGTGATTTAGGTTTTTCACACTATATGTAGTCGGACCCACTTATAATGGAGTCGAAAAAAAACCACTGAATTTGTTTGTTATACGCAAACTACACACAGTATTTCATTCATAAAAACATACGTACAGTATTTCCTTCTTGCTTTTTTTTAACAATGCAAAAGCTGCTTCCGTATCGGTGTGATTCCCTGAATCTCTTTTTACAGATGTTCATATCCATCGCGGGTTCTTCTTCTCTCTCAATTGGAATTTCTCTTTGCTCTTATCGTATATAGCGAACTTCCAATAATCTCGAATTTCTTTGATGCCTCACTTATTGCTTGTTTTTGGCTTCAAGTCAACTGTATAGCTTCAATTTTGAAAGCTATAGAAAACACTTTGCGCTTGGACATTCTGAAAATTTACTCACACACGATAATGTTACCACTCCTACATTGGAGGAAAAATTGTCAAGCATTTATGTACATGTACTGCTATTAAAAAAAACAGGTATAAACTTCTATTTGGCTCATGTACCCACACCATCTCCATAGTAACCTATGGAAATATTAAGTTCGAGTCTCCCCCAAATAATTTTGAGCCCTCCCAATATTTCCAATAACTTTACGCCTATGTAAAAAAGTCTAAGAGGTACTCATACATAAAAAGAGTTTTTATGTATTTTTTGTGGTCTGCTGACTGAAAACATTGTGCAGCCATTATTTTACAGTGCAATAGGTATAGGCATTAGAAAAATACTGTGTACATGCAATTCAAACCAAATTAAAAATATATGTGGTGCGTGTTTTCTTTCCTTTAGAGGAAATATAAAAGGAAACGATATTTCTACTGGAGATTTGATATGTGATTATTTGAGGCCCTTTCCCATGAGAGGAACTGGGTATCATCGTGTGGTATTTGTTTTATACAAGCAAGATGGAAGAATAGATTACTCATCTCTGAAAAAGCAAACACCATGGTGAGTGCCATTTCACATTTTTTCTTTTGATTCACCGGGGATTAAAAAAAACTCTATTTCCTATTCCACTGTTTGAACAATTAATTTTTTTTTTTAAAATCAATAAAATAACAAAGAACATTATGATTGGCATGTTTGATGATGCACCTGTTTCCGAAATATAGAGGTTCTACCCAGAGGCTCATTTATGGCTTTGCCACCTACAGGCTACACAAATTTTGCTGGCCTTCCCCCATTCTAGTTTAATTTTCTTGACTACTCTTTTCTTAAATTCGCCATCCTTTTCTATAACCTGCTTGGCCTTCCCCCTCCTGTTAGTACACCTGAGTCTCTCTAAGCCACTCTTTTGGTTGCTCCCATGATCACACACTCTCTTTAAGTCACCCTGTTAGGCATTCACATGCTTACATATTGTTTCGGTCACTCACATGCTTGTTTGGTTGCTGATGAAGTTTAAGTGCTTATAGTCTACTAAGGGAAGTTATCTTAGGCTAAAGTACATCATTGATATGAGTTTGTCCTTCATGCATCTCCAACACTGGCAGCTAGCATCAGTAGATGTGTTTGCTGCTTCAAACATAATACTTTTTACAGTGATCTGTTATTGAAGTACATTCATTTCATATCATCATCCACCGTTTTCAATTCACTGTTGATTGTGGATCTCCTCTGAAATTTTCCCTTTTCCTTTGTCCGATTATTTTACTACCCACATTTATTTTACATACGGTCAAAAGTAACTATAGGAAACATGTCTTGCAACAAAAATCTGGGTATAAAGAAAAAGATTTTCAGTCCCATTCCTTGGAAAGTTTCCTTATAAGATCAAATATATCAAACCAAATTTTATATTCCTTTAAGTATATTAAAACCACGTTTGACTGCTTATATTTCTTGAACAGCTGTGATTCCGTTGCCCATCTTTTTTGTTTCATGAGTTCTATATCTGTATGATGAGCTCTCCTTTTTTTCTCCAAAGGAATTCTTAGAGCATTGAACTCATAAAAGTTCTTTGCTTGATTTTTTTTTAGTTTGAGCCTGAAAGAAAGAACTTTCAAGACATATGATTTCTACAAAGAGCGCCAGGATGTCCTGACTCCTGCTGGATTATCATTCTATCAGTGTGTCTGGGACAAAAGTGTCACTAAATTTTTTCATGACATTTTAGGTAAGTTTGTTTCATTAATTCTGTAATTTTTTCTCTGCATTACATCCACATAATCAGAATAAATGTTGATTTAAAATTTGTTGAATTATACCCTCAGTATCTTGCATGCTGCTTGCTACATAGGTTGAGATTGATTCAAAAGGCTAAGGACTATGTCTAAAGGCACTATGGTGGTATCAATATGTATGAATGTGTTGGATCAAATCAGTCTGCTCTATTAATGCCAGGCAAAGCGTCATTGATCGCTATTCACCACCTGTATCTGTGACCCATGTTCTGCTAGGTTTTTTAGGTTGTAGACACATAATTACAATAGTCACTTTATCACGGCCATCTTTAAGTTTATCATGGGCCCCTGAGCCATGATTTTTCTGAGGCCCTACTAATTCTCGAACTTTCCAACCAGATCTCATTTTTGTGAGGCCCCAGACCATGCCTTAAAACAGCTTTGGTCACTTCATCAAAGCCGCGACTAGTGGGGAAGTAGGTGGGTCTGGTGCATGCCAGACCAGAGGGGGATTCAAATTTCACTCTTTAACCTCTCCTCCTACAAGGGAGTGCCAAAAATGTGAAAATGTATGCGCCCTTGTCTGACCAAGCATCTAGTTGCGGCTTTGTACTTTATTTCTGCTGGAGATCTGATATTAATTATATCTTAATTATCTCTGAATAGAAAATTGAATTTTCATGCTTTACAGGAGAGTCTCTCTTTCCCATCCCCCATTATACATCTGTGATACATAACATCTCTGCGTTACCTCTCTAGCTCTTCTCTGGTACATTATACATCTATGATGCACATAATAAAAGGCAAGCGTCTGACTCATGATACAGTAAATCCTGTATGAGATGCAACATCAAAAGACAGAAATTATATTTGGCTTTATAAAGGTGTACATCAATGCACTAATCATCAATGAGACTATCTTTTGATTCTGTCCAAGACAGGTTTCCGTCTCTTGCAGCATCTGTCTTAGACAGGTTTACTATGTTCTGAAAATAAATAAATTTCAACATTTTCACTTACTGCCAATTCAAAAGTGTTTCAGATTGCTACGAAGCTGGGCTGGAGGAGATCTCAGCAACAGGATAAATCTAGTGGCAGAGTTCCGGCATTCATTCATTCATGCAGAAATTGCCAATTCAAAAGGAAAAGTCAACTTCTGGTGATGCAAGGGAGGTCTGGATTGTGGATTCCTGGTTAGGAACCGCATCATTAGAGGAAGGGAGGGAGACTGCTAGTGAAACTGTTATCATGTAAATTAACTGTTGGCCTACTTTAGGATTTTTTTCACTTGGATAAGTTATGATGATATGCTCATTGGAATATGCACTGTTCCATTCATGCATGATCAGTATTTATCATTGACTATTGTGGTTGATATGCAGATGCGGTTTCAATGAGTTATTAAAAATTTGATTTTGTTTTCTAATGTAGATATGCGAGAACCTTCATTTGAGTATAATGAACCGGAAGAGTATGTTATGCCTCAAGTACAGTATCCTCACAGCAAGCCGTTCAACTTGTAAGTCTTTTTCCTTTCACATATGTTTTCTAATTTATGTGTCTACATAAATCAATTTGAAAAAATCATGTTATCATAACAACATTAGTTAAATGCGTCTGTGGGAATGATAGTAAAAATTTGTGCTCGTGTTTTTTTCTGTATCAAAGCAGAGATATGCGGAGATGGGTAATATCTATGTACAAAAGCTATTCAGTTGTTGCATTAATCACTCAAAGCACTGTTGTACTTTAGGAAAAAAAACTGGATGGAATAAAATTTTTTTCTTTTACACCAGGTACTTAGATCTCTACAGAGATCCCAAAGAGGTGAAGAAAGAAGTATTGTTGAAGAGATTGGCTACTATTCATCCGTTTGAGAAGGAACCGCCCATGCCCAAATATCCTTGCCTCCACAAGCCTAAAGGACGCATCTGGTCGTGGCAGAGGGAAGATATCCGGAACGAACGTTTACGGCTAGGAAAATACAGGGATTTAAGACCACCGTCTGTCTATCCCCAGGAAGATAACCAAGGAGTTTATCCAAGAAAAGCATGAATAAATCTTGTTTAAACAAAAAAATTAGATCCATTGACATTATAGACAAAATCGTAGCAAATCTTGTTTGTGGTTTTGTTTTCTTATGAATGCCCATATGGCAGGTTACAATTATTGTCATAGGATTTATATAGTATTTGCTTTAGGTGCTTCGTTTAGTTTTTAATGGTTTCAACCGCACAGTATTATAACCTTTTTGCCCCAACTTAATCATTCACTGGTGAGCATGGAGTCATGGTCTGAAATTGAAAAAAGAATTGGACGTTTTGCCTGCAGAAGACATTTTTCCCCATAGTAAAATATTTTAGATATCTCTGATTTTGCGCAATTCCGATCAAGAAGAAATTCTCTTGTTCTGATTTGCAATTACTCCTCTGTAATGTAGGATATTACTGTAGGCAGAATGTCTGGTTGTGTTCCAAATATTAGACTTACAATATTATATTGTCAAGATTCCTAGAGGATTCTCTAGAGAAAATAAAGGAAATAGTTTTTTACTTACATATTATTCCTGTGCATCATAGTTTCCCAAATGTTTCGTTCCATCGCCCCCTTCTTCAAAATTTTTTTATCGCCCTTCAGCTCAAACTAACCCATAGGATCCTATATTAAACCAAAATCCTCTCCTGCCCTCCTGGACCACTCCATCACCCCACGGGGCAATATTGCCCACTTTGAGGAAACACTGCTATACATCATGATGTAATAGGTGCTGAGAGCTGTGGTAGTCGAGTGGTCATAGTGACAGACTCACATCACGAGGTCCAGAGTTCGAACCTCACCGGTGCAAAAGTGGTGGTCGGCTGAAGTTGGTTTTCTGTGGTTCACAACTTCAAGGTGCGAATGCGAGCCGATCTCCTCATTAAAAAGTCTTACCACAGAGAGCAACATGCCTACAAATGGTATAAATATTCAATCATTACATTTCACTTTTGAAATATTAGATGGCAGCACTGAAAAATCAGGCACAACACTAGATACACACACTTCCACTTTTGGCTCAACTCGCTAGGTAGTAAATTGCCCATGGTGATAGCCAGAGTTTTGCTCGGTTTGAAAGAAAGTAGGGCTGGGAAATTGGGGGCAACTGCCTTGGATAGCAATCTCTAGGAGGTAACAAAAAACACTGCTATAAAATCATCAGATTTTACATTGGTGAGGGCAGCAATATCATGTCTGATTCCCCCCCCAAAAAAAAAAATCCTAGTTACACCCTGGTAGGAGGATCCAAAATTTTGTTCACAAGATTTAGTTAAAAAAATAGTAAAAATAGGGCATAACCTAGAAAGTGGGACATTTTACTACATAGTGGGAAAAGTAAGCCACCTTGTTGGACGTTTTGCCTCTTGTGGTGCTGTATTTGTAAGATAAGTGGGAGTCCTGCCCGTTCAATGTGGCTTGACATGATATTGCCAAGTCTTATCTCATGATTGGAAGGCTATATTTTGCCACATCTCAGGCTGTTTGCAATGAATGTTCTGTCATTAACAAAGTAAAATGTCTGTATAATGCTTCTTGTGTTCACTGTTCCACCATCTGGAATATATATAAATCCATTTTATTCCAAATTGCGGAGTTTGTTGATTGTAAATGACCCGAGATGTGGAAAAGTACATCAGTCCCTAATAGTATTTATTTTAAGGATTACTTATTTCCATATGTAAAGCAAAATCTGCCAGGACATCATTTTTTGTTATCAGATCAAGTAAAAGCCGCATAGGTGGCAAACATCTATAATTGCTGACAATGGTTGCTATATTGGTATTTCAAGGTATTGAATTAATTGAAATTCTACTGCAAGTCCCCCAAGAACACACTTTTGGATCTTTCCACAAATATTTTTTTCAATGTGCATTTAAAAGCTAAACTCAATGTTGTTCGTGGATGTTAATCTGAAAAAAATAATAATAATAGCCAATATTGGAGTTATATATGTAAATGACTACAATCATCACAATTATATTCCCAGCTTATTTTATTTAACTACAATAATGCTAAACACAAAATACCAAGCGACAAGAAGACAGATACAAAGACCAGGCTATTAATATTATAGCCCAATTTTTTCATACATTTATATTCATTCATAATTAATGTAATACTGTCTGTAACATACATACTTTGAAATTCAATGCTTAGTATTATTACAATAGCAGCATCTCTCTGAATCTACACTGTATTTATACAAATATAAATTTTTTTCTAAAGCTTGCAATAATGGGGTTCTGGGGATACATTGGGCGCAGAGCAAAACGTATGGCACTTTCGTAGCTTTGTTGGTTAGGTATTTTTTTCAAATTACAGTATATTTCCATCTTGCTAAGTTCAAAAATCTGGTAGTTTTTCAGGCAATTTTGATTAGAGAACATGGAATGATATGCATATATAATTTTCGAAGATCAAACAGGTACATAAACAGCACTTCTACATACTGCAGCGTTGCTCGAC
Source organism: Pholcus phalangioides (assembly GCF_987345545.1). NCBI lineage: Eukaryota > Metazoa > Arthropoda > Arachnida > Araneae > Pholcidae > Pholcus > Pholcus phalangioides. The sequence goes on along the minus strand of NW_028301628.1, from coordinate 143,575 downwards.
CTTTCTGAACTCAAGGATTAGTGAAAATGTCTGGAATAATTTCACAGACCACTAACTTTAGTTGAACCTATGTAAATAATATTGATATTTGTGGATAATTTTCAGATGTCATGCAGACCATATGACGAAAAGCACTGATATTCTGTGTTAAATATTGTCTTCAGAATTTTTTTAATTAAAGACTATTATGTTCCATTTTAGTTACACACACTGGGGTGAATGATACCTATCTTTCAATTAACAACCAGGACTTTATATCCATTGACAAATGAACTGGAGGATGTGGAAATGGTATAAATTAGCTGAAAGAGAATCATCAGTGTTCAGATGATGTTAATATAGCAATATTTTCAGGGTAATTCACATCACCCCGTTACGTCCAAGCTTTAGTTAACAAATTTGTATAATGCACAGTTGAGCTACAAGAGATAAATCTCGAAAAGTGGTGGTATTGTTAACATGTTAGGAAATAAGAGGAAAAAATTTGAGAGGAACAGGTTTCCTATTCTTTCTCCCCTCTTTTCTTTATGTATGTGTAATACTCTACATTATTTTACCATGTATTTTTTTTTACACATTAAGCTGTAGTGAGGGAGAAAATAATACAATAAAAAGTGGATTCACAATTCACTTCTAAATTTGGAAAATATAACACACCATCTCAAACAATGGGGAGATCATCGGTGGAATGAAACTTTCATGCTCAATCAGGGAAAGCATACGTCAGCATCTTGAGTGTAAGGAGCGTTAAAAGTGTTAAACTTTAGTTCTGATAAAATTGGCAACTAGCCGATTTTAGAGACAGTGTGTCCATAGGTCATTTCTCCCGAGTGTTTCAAACTAATAAACTTTTAATGTAATTACTCTGTACATTGTATTTTTAGCAAATAGTTTTCATCCCCCCTCTCTTTGTGACACAGAAAATTTTTGAACATCATTGCAGTTTAAGAAAACGAAGATTAAGCACAATTCATTTTCGAATGCATTTATCTTTAATACTACTCCCATTTATGTGTGAGACAAAGTTCCAGTTTCACAATCGAGTACCAGCCCCGAATGAGCATTTTGAATAATACAACGAAAGCAAAAGCATCTCTCTTGAAAATAATCACATTTCAAGAGATGATGTCGGCTCAAACATTCAGGCAAATAAAAGCAACGGAAATATTTTTAGAAGATTCCAGGCCATACATAGCTAATAATCAAAGTGAATTATCACAAAGATTGGCAAATCGAGAGGAAAATCCCAGCGACAGCAGAATTATTTGAGAGCTAAACTTTTTTTTTATTTTTTTTTGTTGGGAAAATGGTCCTAAAAAATAAGTTTTCTTTGACTTATCTGGGACTTAGTGATTATTACATTTTTCAGTTTATCAGACACACCTTACCGTGAGATGAGAAAATTTGAAATTCTGATACCAATTTTCTAGTTGCTATTAGGACCTGGAATTTGTGGATCTCTCATCACTACCAAACGTACTGTCCAAATATGCAGCAAACATTTTTAGTAGAGGGGGTACAGTCTATGAGCCTTTTCCACTGTTTGGAGACAATTGAGACTGAGGTTACTACATCTTACGTCACACCAACTTTGGCCATATCGACATACGAAAATTTCCAACCAGTAGAGCTGGGTTGGAAATGAAAGTGCCATCTATCAGGAGGCGACCACCGATCGAACCTGAGTGTGTTTTTGATGTTCTTTCCCCAGATCTGAACCTGTAGACCTTCATGGTGGAAGACAAGCATCTTACTACTGCACTACTCAGAGAAAACTGAAGATGAACGTGTAAATATTTGAGGAAAAAATTGGATTTGAGCAGCATCCTGTACATATGTGGAAAAACTATTGCATCGTACACGTTCCTTGTAAACCTTCTCTGTTGCTGGTGGTTCTCAAAATTTTTCACATGAGGTGCCCCTTTCCCTAATCAATGCTTATCTGTGGTTCTTAGGCCCATCTTAAGAGTATCATGAACCACTGAGCAAAGTGATTTTTTTGAGGCCTTCCATAGCAAATTCTCCTAAATTTCAACTATATCTCATTGTTGTGAGGACCACCCTTCTCTTAAGACTCCCAGACCATGCACTGGGTGCTCCCAAAAACAATTTAATATAGTCTTTAAAAATTTGTCAGGGCACCTAGTCTCTGCCAAGAATCGAACCAGTCCTCTTGCAATCTGGGCAAGCACACTATCCATACACACCACAGGAGACATGATCATCCCTTCTTATTTGCGCTCTGTAATGAGACATGCTGAAGTAGTGGCATAGTAGCCCTCTGCTAACTTCAGAAAATGGCTCCAGGTGAGCAAAGATTGAGATGATTTTGATTTTTTTTTATCCAGAAAAAAGTCTTGCATACAAATTGGGCCGAGAAAAATATCAAAATGATCTCAATTCCGCTACTACAGCCACCTGGGGGGGGGGGGCATTTGCTGAAATAAAGGGAGGACTGGGACTACTATGCCTCTATTAAAGGGCGTCACATGCTACACCACATAAATGAAGGAATGATTATGTCTCGTGGTGTATATGGATGATGCGATTGCAAGAGGACTGTGTTCAATTCCCAGCCTAGACCAGTAGACTTTTCTTTCCCAGTTCTCTTTAACAAAATATCCAGAAAAAGTCTTTCCTTCATACAAATCGGGCACAGAAAAATAATCAAAATCTTGTGTTCCAAAGGGCAGAAAAACAGGCTTGGTTGACTAGAAATACTTTTTCATTTCTGTCATCAATGAGTTATAAATTTTGACAGTTCCCAAAGCAGAATACGCTTTAAAATTCAATAAGTACTACAGCAGAGCAATCCCAGGAAAATTTTCAAGAACATAACTTTTCTGCGCAGAAAATGCATTATTGCAATTTTTAGTTTTAGTCAGTAGAGGGCTCGTTGCAGAATATTGCAAAACATTCTGCTTGGGAGTTCACAGCCTCGAGGCCTATAAATTTCTCAAGCGTGAGTGATAATGATTTACAGTCAAAAAGGCATCAGTTTAATCAAATTGAATTGCATTGACAACACGACCTTGATGGAGCTTAAACCACTTTTCCTCAAATACTATCGCGACTCAGTCTCAATCATTTTTGGACAACAGAGATAATTTCATTGACTCCCCTGAGACAGTCTCTCAGAGATGTCCATCCACTTAATAACTCTGGGTGGTCAGCAGTCATGTCTGCCGATCTCCACTGAGGAATTTATGTCACAGATATGAATAAAATATTTTTTGATAATCCACTTGGACTCGTAACTCTTCAGCCCAGAATCTTCTAACTTCAACCCAGGCCATGAAAACCTAAATTCTTCTTGAATAAACATTGTCTACCAATCAGATTCCCGAATTAGGATGTTAGTTCGATTGATCTCAGCAATGCAATAAGTGTCATATAAACACTCCTTACATTGTCAATATTAAATTAATATTTTGTCCAACAAACAAAAACATAACCAAAAACAAACAAGTCTTTCGACAACATAAAATTACATCTTAAAATTCAGTTTACGTTGCAACGATTCGTTATTCTTCGCGTAGAACCCACTATAATCTAATCTATACAGCATGTTGGACATTTTACTGCTACTCTTGGACTCATTCAGATCAGCAATCATTTCGAGAAGTTGGATGAAAAGGGAATCAAAATCCTTCTGAAAATTCCAAATACGCTGCTGGAAAGTCGACTGATGAACAATGTCTTTACCAAATCCATCCTTGTATGCGGTTTCCTCATAGAGAGGGATCAGGAGAGTATCGCCCATGCTTGAGAATTCTGCTTCAGCGGCAAACGTATGAGTTTCCTGCATGAAAGCAGAGAAAGCTACACACAACTTGAGGAGCTTGCCGAGGACCTGCAAGAGCTCCGGGAAAGTAAGCATGCAGTCCGTCAAGCAGTTGTTCAAGAAATCATTGTGGCACTCGAGGACATCATCAACATTCGAGACCTGAAACATCTTCCTCCTGAACGATTCCCAATGAGGCTCGATCACTTCCAGTGTTATGTAATAATCAAGGTTTTGGATAAAATGCAACATCCGCTGGCGCAAAGCGAAAGCTGACGAATATGAGGCTGAGATGCCGATCGGATACAATTTTGCGAGTTTATTAAGACTCCAGACTCGACCGAGCAAACCCTCCACATACTTACAGTAAAACAAATGTCTAAACAGCATCTGGTAACATGCTAGTGCTCTTCTGTTTATCACCAACGACAACGGCCACTTCACTTCGTAATCAAAAGAAAGGGCTTCAAGACCCGTGATCGTTACATCAGATATGGAGTCGTAATCTTTCTGGTTCTCTGGCAAAATCATGAGAATTTTGAAAAGCTGGGTCTGCAAGTCATAGGGAAGCAATTCGACTTTGACATCGTCTTTGTATTTGTCACAGTTAGCTGCACTCGTTCTCAACGCTAATTCCAGAAGGGATTCCAAACGAGTGGGCATGATGTCGTCGATATCTTTACGCAGTTCTTCTTCTGCCATGTCCATGAACTGGATTATGAAGTCACCTTGATCCAATAGAAAATAGTGCTTAACAGACCTCAGTCTACCCTTAAAATCATTGTCTGTCATGAGAAGATCAAGTAGCTTCTTGCTCGCAAACTGGTAAGCCTTATATATTTTCTCAAAATAAAACTGCTCTTTTGACATGTAAGTGAATGGTTTGGAGTCAGGAAATTTAATGTTGTGGCCACACTGACGGATAACGTTCAAGTATTTTCCTGTTCGCAATATGATATCCGTCACTTTCTCAAGGAATATTGGAATCTGTTCTCTTCGGATGATGTACCGTTTCTCCCAATAATCGTCACTGTATTCTATAGGCAGGTCATCTTTTTTAATGAGCTCGTTATCTTCTACAATGAACTCAGAGTATGGGTCAGATATTATGCCTTTATATATCCATTTCTCTAGGATCTCAAAATATGGCACAGATGCACATTTTGCCAAATGAAAGCAAATCTCTTGCGAAGCGCCATCTCCAGTGAGAGAAAATGCCTTTTCGTGCAAAACCGACAAAACCATACCACCGAGGCATTCGCCCTTATCCAATGTTACGCAAATATCGGCAATCACCTGTAACTTCAACATGGCTGGCTGCAGGTAGAACCACATTTTCTGGAGCGACAGATTATTCGACAAATGCTGGTGCTCCAACTGTGCCACAAGAATGAAGTAATCCTTGATCATATCCCGAATAGCCGCACACAGGGCATGGTTCACCAATCCATGCTCAAAATGAGACCGTTCTTCGACGAATCTGGTAATCGTAGAATAATCTGACAGGACCGGCAAGATCTTTTCCGCCAGCTGCAGTAAGCAACCATCAGCAGTTTCATCCACAGCGAAAACCTTTGCGTCGGGTGACCCTTCCTGGAACTGCCGGACAGTAATGTAGTCTCCCTCGACGCCAGAGAAACAGAAAAGAAGGTCGTTGATCAACAGCCGCTCCTGAGTAGTTTTTGGCAGCACTCCTATAGGACCCACTTTGATGTTGTCTATCCTAGGTGCAGAAACAAAGTCCCAGGACATATAGTTCCGCTCACGCATCCACCTTGGAAACTTGTGGGTACCCGATGTGGTGCTCCTTTTCTTCGTATCAAGATTGTAGTTCGTAACAAAACCGGATATCAGTTGTTGATGGCTGGTGATGGCTTTGGCCATCTCCGATGACGATCCCCCGGTGGCGTCTTTGAACGAATCAGAGGTGTTACCGGACCTGCGCTTGGATTCAGTCCTCTTTTTGACGAAAAGATTCTTCACTTTATCATCCGAAGAGATTTCACTCAATAAATGCACGAACGAGTCCAGAGTGCGAATGTTCCGCTTCTTCAACTCCTCGTACTTTTGAGTTATCGCCGCGACCGAATCCGGGTTCCTCGACGACAATTTCGTCAGTGCGGACACCGATGAAGTCCTCGCGGTGACGTACGGGGTCTGGTTCTTCTTCAAGTGTTCGACGTAGGCATCGCAGGATATCGCCTCACTGATCCTCTCCTTCATCCCTAGGATTTTTATCAGTTCACTCACCAAATGATGGACTTTGAATTCCTCCATTTTATCGAGGAGAATCACTCGCACTATTTAAAAAGGCGTCTTTTTGGCGGTTGAATTTATACATTTGTTTATGTATATACACTTCATGGTTTGAACCAAGGACTATCCGTTGGTCTCTCCATCAATTATTTTTTCTCGACTGAAGAAATAAAATGACAATTAATAGACGGCAGTTTTAAATCTTGGTGTCATTTATCATGACAACTAGAAATTGCAAATGTTCTCAAGTTTTCTGAAATCACGAATTTCCGTATGTTTTGCGGGTGAATATGGTCAGATAAGTGTAAATAGAATTTGAAGCTTTTGCTGCTATCTATCCAACAGTTGTAGAACGTTATTAATGAACAACACATCAATAGGACTCCTGCTGTTATCTATTATTTGGAAAAATAACGAGGAACTATAAACAAGTATTTGTTTTAAAACATAGGAGACAGCACATTCGTAATACTTTTTCACCTCTGATCAAAGCCGTTCAAATTCTCATATATCAACAAACATGGTGGCCCGGTTGTTGAATTTCCAGAGAAGCTCCTGTTGTCGACTTACGTCAATAAAAACGTTTTTTGGAAGTCATAAAATGTCTCAAACATCACGTGATAAAATGGTCATTATGTCCATTTTGGAAACGTCAAAAAAAAAAAGATCATTTACAAATAGTTCGACTTTCAGAAGATAGATGACGCTATTCAAAGAGACGGAGGGGGGTGGGTGGGAAGTGTGACTTTCCGGTGAAGGTCGGACTCATACCTAGAGAGTAACTCACTCCCGCTCCTCTGTGATTGGCCAAGTTCACCTGGGAATGTCGGATTTTTAGCCGCTAGTATACCTAGTCCGTTCGCGGATTGTCCATGCGCGCCATGCCTTTACCGATCACGCCATCGATGATTAAATCATCCGGTGTTATTTAATGAAGACTTTAAAAGTATTGATTAGTTATATTACAATTACCGTTAAGTAATCTCTTGCTGAGTTTAGCCGATGGCAGTTACTTTTTCGTTTTCTTTTATTTTTTATCCTTGAAAAATATAGTAATATAATTATAAATATAATTATTTGCGTTATTTATAATTATCGAAAAAAAAAATTTTTTTAAATTCATTTTTGTAGTTCAATGTACACGTCAAAGAGTTCGTTGCATCTTTTTAAATTGTTGTTGACAGATTTCACAGATCCTCTGATCTTCCGTAAAAAACATGGATGCAATTATAATTTATATGAACAATTACATTGAAAAATTTTACATTTCCATTCGAAAACAAAATCGCAATTAAAAGTACTTCATTTATCTTGTGACAACCAGTAACGAATAGGCGTAGAATAATTTTGAAACACCCCCTGAAGGTTCCTCAGCAAACATTTTGGATAATTTTGATATTTTCATAAGGAACAGAATTTTTCAGTTCGAAAGAAATTCGTGATTTTTATGACGCAAAATCATTTACGCCATTTACTATCACGTCATTTCATGACCTTCATGGCTAATGATGGTCATGGAATGAACTGATATTTCATTAAGGTCATCAAGTATCACGTCATTTATTGACCTTTATTGTTCGTGGTCATTAATTGACTTTGAAATGACGTGATAATTTTTTTGGCTGACGTCATTCAGAGAAAATTACCAGATTTTCACGTCATATTTGACGTCAGGCGACTACTTGGGTACTATAATATACCCAAGTTGTCGCCTGACGTCAATAAAAACGTTTTTTGGAAGTCATAAAATGTCTCAAACGTGATAAAATGGTCATTATGTCCATTTTGCAAACGTCAAAAATAACGTCAAAAAATGACCATTTGCAAATAGTTCAACTTTCAGAAGGTAGATGGCGCTATTTGAAGAGACGGGAGTTGAAAAAAGTATGATTTTCTGGCGCAGGTCGGATTCGAACCCAGTTCATTCGAGGATTGTTCCTAAGTATCTCACGCCATGCCTCTACCGATCGCTCTATCATAGCGGTAACCACCAAGTGTTATTTAATATAGACTTTAAAAGTATTGATTAGTTATATTACAATTACCGTTTAATTTCTTGCTGAGTTTAGCCGGTGGCAGTTATTTTTTCGTTTTCTTTTATTTTTTTATCCTTGAAAAATATAGTAATATAATTATAAATATAATTATTTGCGTTATTTATAATTATCGAAAAAAAAAAAGATTTAAAAAAAATTCATTTTTTTAGTTCAACGTACACGTCAAAGAATTCGTTGCATCTTTTTCAATTGTTGACAGATTCACAGATCCTCTGATCTTCCGTAAAAAACATGATATGGATGCAATTATAATTTATATAACGTGTTGATATATTTATATGAACAATTACTCATTGAAAAATTTTACATTTCCATTCAAAACAAAATCGCAATTAAAAGTACTTCATTTACCTTGTGACAACCAGTAACGAATACGCCTAGGGTAATTTTGAAACACCCTCTGACGGTTAATTGACAAACATTTTGGATAATTTTGATATTTTCATCCAGAACAGAATTTTTCAGTTGGAAAGAAATTCGTGATTTTTATGACGCAAAATCATTTACGCCATAAAAAATCACGTCATTTAATGACCTTCATGGCTAATAAGGTCATGAAATGACCTGATATTTCATTAAGGTCATCAAGAATCACGTTATTTCCTGACCTTTACTGTTCGCAGTCATTAAATGACTTTGAAATGACGTGATTTTTTTTTTAACTGACGTCATTCAGAGAAAATGACCAAATTTCCACGTCATTTTTGACGTCAGGCGACTACTTGGGTAGCCGACCTGATCTGATGTGCCCCGCTAGGAAAACATTAACGCACAGCGTGATTACCTAATACGTTTTTGCCGACGTGAAATTATACATTTCGCGCAGCGTAAAAATGCTGATTGGTCAAAAAAACCTGAATTTCAAGTTTTTAACCAATCAGTGTTTTTACGCTGCACATAGCGCAAAAGTTTTACTCCTAGGAGCAGGTTTTTACAGCATTTGCAGTGTGAAAACTCTGATTGGTCAAAAACACCTGAATTTCAAGTTTTTAACAAATCAGCGTTTTCACGCTGCACATGGAGCAGAAATTCTACTCCTAGGAGCAGGTGTCCTGTACCGCGCGCAACGCGTTTGCCCCAGCGCGAGACGCCGTTCCCTCACCAGTAAGAAAAGCAGCATGACTGTTTTCCTACAGAGCGCAATACGCCTTACGACAGCGCTTCACGTCGGGCGTGATTGGCCGACTGCTTCTGGAGGAGTCAAATGCATCGTGCGCCGCGGTTTTGCCGATATTCTCTTCACTATTGTGTTTTCTTTTCCTTCCCTTCAAACCTGTAGCATGCAGACGACAGAGTAGCTGATGCCAAAGCCATATAATTTATATAGCCGCCCTGATCTGATGCGTCTCGCTAGGAAAACACAAACCCGTAGCGTGATTATGTAACACGTTTCTGTCGGCGCGAAATAGTCTAATTTGGTTCACTGTGCAACAAACCTATTCCTAGGAAAACCCGGCTTTAGTCATTTTTGATGATAGTTTGTTCGTTTTTGATCCTGATCTCTATCACCACTTTCTGAATCGTTCTCATTTTTGCCACTAGAGGTACACAACCGAAAAGAAATTGTTTGTAAATGACTTCTTAAAACTATCCACCTCAACACTTTTCTCACAGTTTCTCCTAATATTTCCCCTCGTGGTTGTTATTGTGCTAGAAACTTCTAAAGTTGGTAGTAACAGTTTTTATATTTCGTCTTTATCTCAGTGATATTTGATTTGCAACCTTTCCATCAGCAATGCCTCAAATGAGCGTAGGTGACGTGCACGAGCCAAAGGCCGAGTCCAAAAACGAACAACAACAATCGTCCCACCACCATTCGGACACGGAATCGGAAAGCGACGAATTGTCCTCACCGGAAGGTGGCGAAACACAGAATGGCCACACCGTCGGCGGTGCTGCCGGCGCCGGGAGCGCTACCAGTCAGATGGCGCAGATCGCTGGTTTACCGGAGGAGCTCGTGAGCAAGGCCAAACAGAGCCGAGGCGAGAAGAAGGCCAGGAAGCTGATGTCCAAGCTAGGCCTGAAGCAAGTCCAGGGCGTCAGTAGGGTTACGATCCGCAAGTCGAAAAACATCCTGTTTGTCATCACCAAGCCGGATATCTACAAGAGTCCCGCGGGGGACACGTTCATCGTTTTCGGCGAGGCTAAGATTGAGGACCTCAGCCAACAGGCCCAGGTAGCCGCCGCAGAGAAGTTCAAGACCCCGGACACGGCCGGAGCCTCTGGCGAGCCATCCCAGGCTGTGGTCACCCAGCCCATTGAGGAGGAATCCGAAGACGAGGGTGAGATTGACGAGGCTGGCGTCGAGGGAAGAGACATCGAGCTGGTCATGTCTCAGGCCAACGTGTCCCGCCGCAAAGCTGTGAAGGCTCTCAAGAACAATAGTAATGACATTGTTAACGCCATCATGGAGCTTACCATGTAATGTCATCTTGAATTGCTATCCTCAGCGTTATCTTAAAAAAAAAAAAAAAAAAATTTATCCTTAATATGTAACTTGACTACTATTGTTATATTGCAACAATTATAGATGTAACACCAAGCTTTGTATTTTTCATTTCCAAGGCTTTGGCATTATTTATATTGAGGGAAATTCCTCGTGGTATATGATGTACTGATGACTTGTTTTTTATCACCAGACCAAATTTGGCTGTATTTTGTAGGGTTACAGATAAGGATAGGAACACAAGGCGCTAAGATTACATATGCAAGGTTCTGACACCCCTGTTTTTGCGGATTTCTTTTTGTTTGCAAAATGTCTTCAAAATCGTCGAAAGTTGTCATTAAAAAAATTTCACAATATTAGATACCCACAAAATAAACACAATTCAAAATACAGAAAGGTAAAACCAAAAATCAACATGAATCCCCCCCCCCCCCCATTTATTTATGCTGATCAGTGTTACAAACCATTCTAGCGGTGGAATTTCGGGCAATAAACTAAGCTTCTGGTGATATGACACTTTCGTTAAATACTGGAGTAATTTTCCATCCATTAGATTGGAGGTTAGTCATTTATTTTCCCATTGTTTCATGGATGAATAAAGATGCATATTTGAGTAATGAGCACAATAATGTGAAAGGCTTAAGATGCTGATCGCAAAAAAATTGAAACTGGTGCTATTGTGGTAAAAGTGCTATAAAGAAAATGTTATGCAGGAACGACTTGAATTTTGCTAATCGGACAGCACAGTTACGTGATCAGCTTGTAACACTTTCCCTACAGGTTTGTATAATTGATAAATGTATATTTAATAACTGGTAGCCTGTAAGTGCTTTAAGATGATTCAAGGGGGCATTGTGGTGGCAGTTATTATAGAAGATGCACCAATCGGCACAGTGGTAGAATGCTAGTCTTCCACTATGAAGGTCCACGGGTAAGAATCTGAGTAAGAACATCAGGAACAAGTTCTTTGAAACATTCCAGTTGCAGAGGAATAATGTTCACAGTGCCTAGGTTAACTGTTGGCGATGGAAAAACCCACCAGTTTGTCTGCAGCCCCATGTATGAAATCATAGCCAGTACAAAATTAATTCCCATTATATCAGTGCTTGACAAAAACAAAAATCTAGATGTCAACTGAATGTTAGTAGCCAAGCTCATTTCCAAAAAAATTTGATATCAATATTAATTTTTAAGTCACCATGGCAACCAGTTACCTGGGATTTAGCCCTGCAATATACAGTGTATTGTCGCTGCGTTTTCTATCACGTCGAAATAGCGATGTATCACAATCATCATCCCCAGCTCTAAAACATTTTCCTGTTATTCTGGTGAATAGTGCCAAATTCGGTCTGGTGGTAAAAGAATAATCACTGAACAGCGGTATGGGAGGGACAGCGGATGGATCACTAAAAGATATAGGCACCAGAACAATTTTTATAAGTGCCCAACATTTTTCACAAGAAAAGCAGGTCAATATTTCAACTTTTTCAGGACATGGTTTGATAGACATGCCAATATAAATTCCTAAAATTTTATATCGCCCTCAGATTCCAATTTGATAACTACAGAAAATTTCAGGTGCATTATTAATGTCTTAGTGGGGACCTGTCACCTAGTATTTGTCAAGCCTTGTATATAGGTATCACATGTATATGGAATTTACCAAACACTGTTTGAAATGCACTGTGGGGGGGTATGTTATTTTTTAGCAGTTCAAAACTTGGTGATTAAAAGTTGTTTTGGTTTAAAAAGCCCAAATGGATATAGCCGAATCAAAGAAATGCAGAGATGCAACTAGATGCTTGATTAGCCAGGGAGAACACACATTTTGTTGCCCCAGTGATGTTGAAGGAGGGGGGGGGTGAAATTTGTATTCCCTCTCTCTCTTGTCCGGCACCAGATTTGCCTGTTCGCTCCCAAAGAAAATAACCTGCTCTTAGGCCACGTGAAATCAATACTGGTTCATGTCTATTTCCGTTAAGTGTTGCGGTTGGGTATTGCTCATAGTGTCAGCCCATTGTGAACCTGAGTCAAATTTAGTACACATTTGGTTTTCGTCTGTTTAAAAGTAAATACTTTTGAATGTTGCAGTTTAAATGCAGAGTGGCTAAAATTCCGTTAACTGGGTTGTGCCAAATTTAGCAATTTTTCATTTTGCCAAAGTGTTTGCCACTTGGCAAATACTTTTTGCTCGCTAAACATCTTCAACATAGTGGAAATCAAGATGGCTACCAAAAAAAAGAAATAGCTTAACATTCAAACGAACACAAATTCAAAAAATATTACACTATAACAATGGTCAGGCAATTGCCAGGAGGAATTCCAGAACCATCAAAGAAAGTATTGGCCACAGGATTCACAGACCCGTTACATTTGGATTTTGTGTTCCGGTTCCAAAAACCCAATGGCAACCAAATTTAGTGTGATCGTCGTTAGAAAACATACCAGCGGCACATTTCGGACATAAAACTTGTTCAAAACCAGCTTTTTTCATCTGACAATTTTAATCAATAAAAAAATTAGGAAATTAACGAGCAAAAGATGTGTGCATGGTGACAAACACAATAATCCGACCTAAAATGCTGGTGACAATAAGATGAAAATGGTGCTAGAATAGATAAGGATTGCAAGTTGGCTTGAAAAAAATTATTGTCACCAAGGAAAGCCAAGGTAATCAGTTGGCGATAAAAAAAACTACTAAACCAGACATGCGCTTCATCCATATTCCTCTGCGGAACTTCTAATGAATTGGTACATGTTGGAATGTGTGTGTAAATATAGTGAACCTTCATGTGAAGTTTGTTTCTGTGTAGTGCTGCCATCTACAATGAGTTTTTCCTGAACTCATGGTGAGTGAAATGTAATTTTACCATTGTAGAGCTGTTGCTCTCTGCAGCGAGACTTTTTAACGGAGAGATCAGCTTGCATTCGTGCCTTGAAGTTGGGAACCGCAGAAATTCCCATCATTCCAGAAACAGATCGGACCCTAACATTCCGAAAGCTGGTGTCCCTTGAGTTTCACGGCATGCAGGCTAATGGTGGGAAATATGATAATTCCCAGACCTGCTTACAGCTAATAAAAAACGATATAGAAATGATATTTTATTTATAATTAAGTCGTGACTACATAGATTGAGCAAAATGTTTTGGTGACAGGCGAAAAACCCACATGGACGAGTGGTTGAGAAACACAGATGGCTTCAATCATGAGCATGAATAGCCAGATTACCATCAAAAGCATGAATTAATTCAGGAGTTCTCAAACTGTGTGCTGGCAACATTTGTCAGGGGGTATAACAAAGACGTGGGGTTTTTTTACGAAGGCTTTTCGAAGAGATCCTTTGTTAAATTGCTCTAGGTAGCCATTGATAAATGTTGATTAGGGTAAGGGACACAGCGAGTTGGAAAAGTTTGAGAATCCCTGCAGTAATTAATTGCCCTGATAAGCGACAAAATGCACTAAATGTGAATTATAGCGTTTTTCAGCACATTTACTTGATTTGTAAAAGAAAAAATTTAGACAAAATATTGCTTTACTACTTTATTGTATTTGATGAGGTAGCCGTTTCTGTGATTAAATAATGAGACTAAGTGGTAACTTCTTACTATTTTATTACGGACAATATTTACACAGACTCATTCCCAGCAAGGAGGTGACATCAGAAGTCGATGTGGCAACCCTGTGGGCCGACAAGTAAGCCCAAACAAGCTGCTCTTTTCCCTGCACTTAACATGTGTTTTGTCGGATAAAATTCTTTTAAAACATTAATTAAATAAATTTAAGCACCATGATTTTAAGGCATCTTCGGGTAATCTACATGATCCGATAATGGGGAAAGATAAATTCTTATCCTTATAATAAGAGGGGTTGTTATATTTTTAATTTGTTTTTGAAAGGGGAAGATCATTTTTCACTCAACTCGTCATAAATTTTTAGTTCAGTGCTTTCAATTTATTTTAAAAATTTGATGTATCACATTAATGTCTATGGGAATATGATTCATTAAAATAATATGAAGCTCCAATCAAATGCAATTTTCATAATTTTTCTTTTAACTGTTCCGTTCATTATGATAGATCCGGGACATTTCGAAAGTTCTTCAGGCCTGTGGGCGCTCATCTTAAGCTTTACACGAGGAATTTTGACATTACATGACAGGGCCGTAGCTAGGATTCAGCCACCCGGGGCAAACAGCATTTTGCCACCCCCGTGCCTCAAAGTACTGGAAGTGCTTGAGCGTCCTTTTCACCACTGTGTATTTATGGTTTTGCTGCCTGTAGTCTGTGGAGCCATTCAAGTATTACGTCAGCATTGATGGGGGGGGGGGGGGTTCTGATTTGCTGACTTTTGATGACAAGGGGGGGGGGGAGGAGAGGTTTGGGTAATGCTTACGTCATCAACCACACTTTATGAAAATATGACATATTTTTAACGGCGTCTTAGTCAGCGCGCCAAAAACTAGAATAACCTTCCATTAGTTTGTGGGCACTTGAAGTAACATTCCCCCCTATTGATAAGTGCCTTACAGAGTACAGAGCCACTTTAGTGATCTGGAAATGTGTCTGGGCCGCTTAAGTGCTCTGCAACTGTGCCACACATCACTCAAGTGATCCATAATTATATGCCGCGGATCATTTAAGTAATCTGAGAATGTGCCGCGGGTAACTTTAGTGATGTAGAACATAGGCAGAGATAGACTTGGAAGTCTGGGGGGCACGATGATGATGCCAATTCATATATACATTAGATCAGTTGACTCCACCTTTGACACACGAGCCCCCATGCCCCCTTTATGTCACTGATCCTACCAATATGTGTTAGAATTCAGAGGGGCAGAGCTGATGACAACATTTTGCTGACAAGGGGACTAAAAATGGCTAAAAATTTGCTTACGTAATACTTGAACAGCCCCTGAACAAATTTCGCCACACTTCCATTTCACTCTCATATTCTTGAATACGTATTTCTGAAATATATGCCGCCTATCCGAATCTTCTGCTATGTGGATATAGTATTGAGAAAAAAATATTAAAAATAAAAAAACTTTTTGCGAGCCACGATGAGTCATCTCTCTGGCCTATAGTATTCAGGAAAATAATCACTTGGGCTGTTTTCCCCCCTCTTCATTTGCACCCATTACTTTGCTTTTAAAGTGGTATGTGTATGAAAATTTGACAAAAACACAGTATCAAATAGAATTTGAAATTTAAAATTATCTGTGTTTTGAGTTTTCGTTCTAACTAGACTGGAAGTATTTCTACCAAAGGTTCCATGTTGTTGAAACTAATATTTGAAAACAAATAACAACTAAAATTGTAAAAGCTCTTGTTCAATTGTTTAAATGTGTACACAGAATTTTAGAAAAAAATTTGAGTTCCTGAAGTGAACAGAAAATTTTTTTAATGTTTTTAAAAACGCAGATGTTTCTCATAGGAAAGTATGTTAAGCCACGGTCAGGGCCATCTTTTAGAGCATCATGGGCCCCTGGGCCAATTAGTTTTTCTGAAGTCTTATCTGGAAAATTCTCGAAAATTTCAATTAGTTCTCATTTTTGTGAGGCCCTTCTTCTCTTGAGGTGCCCGGATCTGCCCATGCGTTAAGATGACACTGGCCATGGTTTGTTTGGGTTTACTTGGTCCCTTTAATAGAGCGATCACTGGCTTCATCTGGCAACCCCGATTCTCCTTGCTTTCTCAACAGACGCGCTGGTCACGTCACCGCCTGTTATTTTATCCTCCATGCATTCGCAGCATATTTTTATTCGCTCTCATTGCCACCTTACAACATAATTACTACTTGTTTTTCTGGTGTTGCCAGATACATAACAATTCTCCCACACAATAACGCTCAAAACTCAATAACACTCAAAATTAAGAGATGATTAATAATACAATAGAAAATTATACACAAAAATCAATATCTGGACAATAACAGTCACAAGTTCAATCTTTGAACTGGTTTTCTGTGCGTGTTGAGCATCTCAGTTGAGTAGTGTGAGCTGGAGGTAAACAAGTTCTTGTTGATTGTGAAGTTGCACTTGAAGTTTGCTCTGTTTTATTTTAATAGAGGCATCTACCATAGATGAAGTCTTGTGTTGGCAAACTGCAGGAATCTCTCGTTGACTTACATTATGACTAAAAGTGACAGATTTCTTCGGAGGGAAGTGTCTCTTAGGAATAGGAGTTGGAGAAAACTGTAGGTCGACTTTACACCGTTGAAGCTGTTAAAAATGTCTCTTGATGATGTATCTGTTATTGAGTTCAACCAGATAATGCGCATGACATAATCGTTGAACAACAGTTCCATACTTCCATAGGCTTGAATGAGTATGATTCCTTGACTGTACTCTTATCTGCTTCTCTGATAAAATTGTCGAAAACTGGCTGTAATGCTTTTCAAGAAATTTTGTTCAAGAAACACATTTTTAACATCGAAAACCAATATAAAGCTTACCAAATGTGCATTAGAAACATACAAAAACATGTAGCTGTTCTTCACATGTATTTCAGTGAAAATTGTAATTGCAAATTATCTGAAGAAATGTATAAAGTCATCATTTTGGTGGGTCAAGAAATCAAGTATGTCTTCATACTTGTATGCTATATGTTGCGGAATGTGAGAAGCCAATTTCGTTCTGCTCAGTGTCACTGAATTTGGAGCATGGACCTTCATCTATTTGGGCTCATTTGGAACCAATTTTGAAAGTGATGAAAGAAGAATATGAAATAAATGTGGTTCACTTTTTTTTTTTTTGATAGACCTGACCTTGTACTCAGTACAAACAAAATAAAAATATTTCAACACCCAGTTTTTCACGATTCTCAAAGATGCCACCAATGTAAAATTGTACAAAATCAAAAATGAAGAAATAAAAGGTATAAAAAAAATTATCCCGAATGATATACCTGTGCTGAAAGGCACTATGGCAGTCCACCAAATAGCAAATGGCAATGAATTGCTGCAATACAGAGATGTTTCTTGCTTTTGTGAAAGAAATGCTAATCTCTGTGAATGCTACGAAAAGAAAACTTACTCTTACCAAAGAAGTATAAAACTGGAAGTTCCACAACTGATTTCAGAGTTTGAATCTCTGGAAAATGAAATTCAAGAAAATAGTGAAAACTATGCTATCAACTCCAAAGGAAATAGCAATGAAGAAATGTCAACTGGTCTAATTACAGCAGGTGTTCATATGCTCGTGAAATTTGATTCTGGTGTATATAAATCTACATACAGATACGTTGTTGTATCCCAAAATGACATTGAAGATGATGGGGGAGGTCAAAGTTATGTGCCTCAAAATATGAATGATGCTAGGAAGCTGTTCAGAGCTGATGACAAAGATATCTCTTACATCCACTTTGACCAGATTTAAAAAATTTTGCCAGAACCAAAATTCAAACCACGAAAGGGGGAGGGGGGGGGGTGTTTTTTGAATTTCCTCATAGTGTGGATGTTTTTCAGATGTCATAGAGGAGTGTCTGGGATACCTTTCATATTGTTTATATCATAGTTTCCCAACCTTTTTTGTTCCATCGCCCCCCCCCCCCCCCTTCTTCAGAAATTTTTTTCTCCCATCGCCCCCCAACACAATCTAACCCATAGGATCCTATGTCATACCCGTAGCTTCTACCGCCCCCCTGGAACTTTCCATCGCCCACAAGGGCGCGTTAACGCCCACGTTGGGAATCACTGGTCTATATAATTGTCTAAAAAATAAAAGTGTATTTAGAATAATTGTGATTGCTTACTCTAAGTTAAACTATTCTGTCCACTCCGTTACGGGAAGCATTTTTGCAGTTCACAGGCAAAAAAATTAAAAAGCACTACAAACTCGGATGTTAAATTATAAATTATCAACCCATTGTTTGCCAGAAATAAAAAAACTTAATTTTAAGTAGTTGAAAAAATGTAAAAAATACACTTTTCTATGTGCTATTTCAAAAAAATCATGAAAAACTACAAAACGACAGAAAAAAAGTGAAAAAAAGTAAACTACTTTTTTTTCAGCCTATGAGGCGATTTCATTATTTTTAAGGGGTAACAACGGCAGAAATATTTTTTTACAGCGATATTTGTTTTCGTAACAGAAGTGGACAAAATCCATGATTTTCAGTCATAAAACACAAAAAATAAAATATTACAAAATAAAAGAAAAATATTTATGAAATATTAAACTTTTTAAGTTATTGGCTATAATTTGAGATCAATTTTATTTCGAAAATTCAACTTAGAATTTTTCATTTCAAAAATGTGGAATGTACACTTTTTTTGGGAATGACCCATATAAGGGACGTCCAACATTCATAACCATACCCTGATGTTTTACTCATCTTGGAGAAGCAGTGTAATAATATTTTTGTAATACATTGTGCGTTTGCAATTTCATACTGTAATGTTCGTCAAAAAAGGGTTTCTAAAATGTCCCAATTTTGTCTGTTTTTATTAATGGATTCAGTGTTTTGTCCCAGTTTTTAATTAGAACTGCATATAAAACTGAGCTAGTAAGTTTTGGAAATTTGGCTAGTCGATGGTGGTATAGGGAATCACCAAAGATTAAACCAAAAGAGAGGTAGGATTCTATACCATTCACTGATAGCGAGGTTTCGTTATCAATCAAACGAGAATTTTCAACATCTCTAAGTAAACCAAATCTTTCCAAAAAATTGGTTCCAATAATGGGATGTGAAACATCTGCCTCAGTGAAAATGAAAGGAAAGTCTTTCCTTAATCCTTGATTCAAAACTAGATTTTTCTTACCAAATGCTTGAATTTGGGATTAATTTGCAGCATATAGTGAGAGTTAGTGAGGTTTTATCAAATTACTCAGACGTCTCGGATAACAACTTATTGATGTGCCAGTGTCAATGAGAATCCGGAAACCCACATTAACGTTGATGACAAATAGGAGACTGGAGAAATCGTTCATATGCTGTTGCTGAAACAGAAGAGCCTATTAGTTTTCCTGAAATTAACATGGAGGAATACATTTATGAGCTCTTTCTCCAAACTGGATACTATTAAATTCTTCTGTTTTTCAAAGCATCACCAAATTTATTTTGGTTATGAGATCATTTGCGATAACAGCGAGATTGTCTAGGGCAGAGGTCTTAAACCTTTTACTAGTCAAGAACACCCTATCTGCAAGTTTGACATACGAATGCATGAAATAAAAAATTGAAATCATCCTTAGTTTGTACAAGGTGGTTGATGAAATGTTGATCAAGTGCTCGTGAGCGCAAAATTCGACATTGGTGCTCGTGTGCAACAGGTTGAAGATGACCATGACATTCTATTCCAATTCACACAATCATCTGAGAAATAACGAAAAAGTTTTAATTGATTGGCATAGAGAACCAGTTTTGTTCTTCAGGACAAACTTAATCCTGTAAAAATTATTATATTCTTGCCACAAACACTTTGTTATATCTGATATTTATAAGTATGGCAATTCATTATAACCGGTTATTAGCACTATTTTTGCATAAAAAAATATTGTTATAACTGATACTTTGTAATGCCAAATTTTGATATAAGAAGGCTTGACTGTCTTAAAAAATAAATAATAATTTTCAGACAATTGATGTTTTGTATTTTTAATGTCTTACCATTTATGAAGAGCCAAAAAAACTGGTACAGGCATGCGTATGCAAATAAAGAGATATGGAACCAATCAGAGTACGGCGCTGCGGTCGGCAACGCCTATATAACACAACAAGTGTCTGGCATAGTTGTTAGATCGGTTATTGCTGCTACAATGGCAGGTTATCGAGATTCAAGTGAGTTTGAACGTGGTGTTATAGTCGGCGCACGAGAGATGGGACGTAGCATCTCCGAGGTAGCGATGAAATTTGGATTTTCACGTACGACCATTTCACGAGTGTACCGTGAATATCGGGAATCCGGTAAAAAATTAAATCTACGACATCGCTGCGGCCGGAAAAAGATCATGCAAGAACGGGACTGACGTGCAACCCTTCCGCAAATTGCTGCAGATTTCAATGCTGGGCCATCAACAAGTGTCAGCGTGCGAACCATTCAACGAAACATCATCGATATGGGCTTTCGGAGCCGAAGGCCCATTCGTGTACCCTTGATGACTGCACGACACAAAGCTTTACGTCTCGCCTGTGCCCGACAACACCGACATTGGACTGTTGAGGACTGGAAACACGTTGCCTGGTCTGACGAGTCTCGGTTCCAATTGCTTCGAGCTGATTGACGTGTACGGGTATGGACACAACCTCATGAATCCATGGACCCTACATGTCAACAGGGCCACTGTTCAAGCTGGTGGAGGCTCTGTGATGGTATGGGGCGTGTGTAGTTGGCGTGATATGGGACCCCTGATACGTCTAGATACGACTCTGACAGGTGACATGTACGTAAGCATCCTGTCTGATCACCTGCACCCATCCATGTCCATTGTGCATTCCGACGGACTTGGACAATTTCGGCAGGACAATGCGACACCCCCACACGTCCAGAATTGCTACAAAGTGGCTCCAAGAACACTCTTCTGACTTTAGACACTTCCGCTGGCCACCTAAATCCCCAGACATGAACATTATTGAACATATCTGGGATGCCTTGCAACGTGCTGTTCAGAAGAGATCTTCACCCCCTCTTACTCCTACAGATTTATGGACAGCCCTGCAGGATTCACGGTGTCAATTACCTCCAGCACTACTTCAGACATTAGTCGAGTCCATGCCACGTCGTGTTGCGGCACTTCTGCGGGCTCGCGGGCGCCCCACACGATATCAGGCAGGTAAACCAGTTTTTTTGGCTCTTCAGTGTATAAGCTCGATGGTGGATTGACATTCCTCCACATCCTGGGACTGGACTTGAAGTTGTTTAATACAGATCAAAGAGCGAGAGGCAAACACAGAAAGGAAGAATGCTATATTAGTCACGTGACTCTTTTCCGAATCTACAGTATAGCGTAATATAGAAACGTTTTACAAAATATTCTTACATATTATAAAATGTTTTCAAAATTTTAAATGTACTAATTTGAAAAACTATTTAAACTATTTAAAATTTGGCACCATTTTAGCATTAAACATCCTGAATTTATTTTAAGCCAGACATGCTCGCTCAACCCATAGCCCCGCGGGCCAAATGTGGCACTCGGAGTCAGCTGATGTGGCCCACCACCTCATGTACTTAATTTTCTAAAATTCAGCTGAGGGGCGTATTTACAGGTCCCTTGAATAATGCACGGTGCAGTTGCAGATTACACAAGTGGCTCACGGCACATTTACAGATCACTTTAGTGATCCACGCACTCGAATCCGCACTCGGTTCCAGAGCTCTTAAGTGACCCGCAGAGCATTTATAGATCATTTGAGTGACCTGCGGAAGGGTTCCGGAGCATTTAAGTGACCCGCGGCATATTTACAGATCACTGGAGTGCACTTGAGTTTCCCATGGTGAAGTTCCACATCACTCAAGTTACCCGCGGGACAGTTCTAGATCACTCGAGTGGCCCTGCGGCACCTTTACAGATTACTTGAGTGATTCACGGTGTAATTCCCGAGCACTTAAGTGGCCCGTGACGCAATTCCAGAGCATTTAAAAGGCCCGTGGCACATTTTCAGATTATAATATTTGTGGCCCGCGAAATGTTATCGAACCAATGAAGTGGCCCGCACTCTCTTAAATGTTGACACCCTTGTTTTAAGTCCTGTTTTCCTAGAAGCGGGTTTTTTGGCGCCGCGTGAACTGGATAGGGCTATTTCACGTCGATAGAAACTTATAACTTTATGACGTTGCTCATTTGTACTTGATATCACTTAAATTATCGCGGCGCATCTGTTGTTCGGTCGGTTTCACATCCCCGCGTTCAATGTTTAATATATTTTTTTTTTTAATTTCGGAGAGAATCAAAAAACTATTTGAGTTTGGGAGTTAGTGAGTGAGCAAATGAGCGAGCCAATAAACGAGCGAATGAGTCACTTCTACGGTCACTCCCTTGCTAGCTCACTCACTCGGTTATTCAATCGCTTACTCACCATAGGGGGAGATAGACTTGGAAGTCTGGGGGGGGGGGAGCACGATGATGGTGTCAATTAATCTATACATATATGCATTAGATCAGTCGACTTCACCATTGATGTTGGGGGGCGAAGGGGTCGCCGTGATCGCATAGTGGTTAGTGCATTGCGTTGTGGCCGCAATAACCCAGGTTCGAATCCTGGTCACGGCACAATCACTTTTGTCCTCTGTAGTTCAATGGTAAGAACACTCGCCCGGACAGTGAGAGATTGGTGGTTCGATTCCCCACAGAGGAATGTGAATTTTTATCCCTGGAGGGACAGAGCCTGGGCCGCGACTGGTTTGTCGGGGGCGAAGGGAAATCAGTGCCCTCTCCCCCGCACCTTCGCCCATGTTACTCACTTGGTCACTGATACGGTTACTGGCTGACTCAGAACTCACTCGGTTATTCATCCATTCACCGGTTCACTCATTTGGTCTCACACTCAATCGCTTATTCATTTGGTCATTCATACGGTCACTCACTCACCGACAGACCAGTCACGACCCAGGCAAAAAGGGCGAAAAAGATTTCCCCACGAGGCACCGGTGGGATGTCGTTCACTCACCCGCTTACATGGTCACTCACTCGATCGCTCATTCATTTGGCCATTCATACGGTCACTCACTCGATTGCTCACTCACCCGCTTACATGGACACTCACTCGATCGTTCATTCATTTGGCCATTCATACGGTCACTCACTCTATCGCTCACTCACCCACTTATTCTTTTTCATGTTTTTTTTTATTTTAATTCACTGCAATTTGAAGCGGGCTTCATTCATTTCCCGAGATTGGCGACTTTTCTATGATTTTAGCACGAGTTTGCGAGTATGCTTACTTCTAGCATCAATTTTGGCGATAATTAGCGTTATTCCATATTTCTGAGCTTAATTTACCGTATTTTTCTCGAGCAAATATGGTCAGTCTACTAACGATGACATTTTTTTTAATTTAATTTATTTTTTATTTTATTGTGACAACAACATGACAAATTAGTACAAAAAAAAAACAGTAACACAGATCAAAAATACATACATTCATAAAAAATAAACATGTAACATAATATTAGGAACATTCACTCTGCGACCGCAAGGGACTATGGTGTCCTTCCAGCAGGTCTATAAGAATAGTCTATCTGTTAGGGGCCGTTCAAGTAATACGTAAGCAAATTTTTAGCCATTTTTGACCCCTTCCAACCCCATGTCAACAAAATTTCGTCATCAGCTTTGTCCCTCTGAATCCTTACGAATATTGGTGGGGGATCAGAAACGTACACGGGGGAAGGGGGGGGGGGCCGGCACGAGTCCCCTATGCCCCCCCCCCCCCGACGATAAAAAATTTATTTTTTAATGCCAAAAAATATTTTTTTAATTGAAATTTCGGAAGAAAACAACTTTATATGTCACTATAATCAATTTCTCTTAATTTCAATGTTATTTGAAAGCTATGAACTCAAAATTTATCTTTAATAAAATGTTGTCTTCAAAATTCATTGTGACCCCCCCCCCCTCTAAGCCATATAATGATAACCGCGGGCATTTACTATCTTGCATAGTAAATGCCCGCGAACCAAATATGGCCCTGGGGGTTGTCTGATGCAGCTCGCCCTCCACAAACCTAATTTTGTAAAAATTAACTAAGCAGCACATTTACAGATCGCTTAAATGTCCCGTGGTACAATTCCAGAGCATTTAAGCAGCCCGTGGCACATTTTCAGATCACTTAAATGACCCGGGACACAGGTCCAGAACACTTAATTATGTAAATAAATGTGTCCCGGATCCGTGACACATTTAGAGATCCCTTGAGTGACATGTCACATTGTTTTAGAACACTTAAGTGGCCCCCCCATCGCCGTTCTACATCACTCAAGTTACCCGTGGCACATTCTTCTATTATTTGTGATCCGCGGCATATAATTACGGATCACTTGAGTGATGCGTGGCACATTTCTAGAGCACTTAAGCGGCCCGGACACATTTCCAGACCACTTGGATCCGCGAAACATTTAGAGATCACTAAAGTGGTTCTTTAGGGCACTTATCAATAGGGGGCGGGGGGAATGTTACTTCAAGTGCTCACAAACTATCGAAAAGTTTTTCTCGTTTTTGGCGCACCTCTTCTATTTTACTTAACTTTCCATTTTGAAAATATATTCTAGCCCAACTCAGATGACACTTACGGTATTCCATGTTACCCGGATTCAATATTACCCTGTGAAAAAAAAAAAATAGCGTTCCAACCATCCCGGGAAGAATCAATAGCCAAAAAATGAGCAGGGCATAATAAAATGCAACGCGTGTGTGTATAATCAAATGAAATCAATCTTGATTTCATGCATTGGTACGTCAAACTTGCCATAAGGGTGCTCTTCTTTTGATGATGGGCACAGGCAGTGCTCGCGACTTGGGAGAGGTTGAAGACCTCTGCTTTATAGCAAAGTTTCCCAAACTTTTTTGTTCCATCGTCCTCTTCTTCACAAAATTTTCCCCTCTCACACACACACATCGCTCCCTTCTTCAAACCCATAGGATCCTATGTTATGCCAGTAGCTTCTAACGCCCCCCCCCCCGGACAATTCCATCGCACACTAGGGTAAACAGTACACAGTATCACGGTGCATTTTGCAGCAGTATATCACTGTTCTACTTGTGACCCATGCACCAAAAGGCGGAGAAAACCCGGTATCCCATATTACTTGCACTTTTTATATACCGGATGATTACTTAATCCCCCCCCCCCTCCCCTGTCGCATTTTACTAGTGAACTATTGATCCTAGAGGCATACTTCCAATTAGAAAAAGTATCAAAGTAACTTCTAGAATTCAGATGCATCATTCATGGTGCAAGGGGTTGTATAGTTATTAAAAAAAAAATTAACGTTTTAAATGGACACCATGTCCCCAAAAAACACAATCAGAATGTTGTTGATCTGTCTCTCCTGAGGCCAACAAGAAAAAAACTGCCGTATTTCTAAGTGAAATATTTGCAGAGATATTTGAATTCAAAAGGTGGGAAGGAACAGCATAAACGAGGGAAAGAAGCGTTAGTTTCTGCTGCTCTTATAGCAAATTTTTAGCAGCTGAAAGACGTGCTACATTTCTGCTGTCAGGAGTGGTTTGAATGGGATCTCAGTCTTAACTTTGGGATGTGTTGAAGAATCTTCTTTTCCTGAAAATTAACTAACTGTACTGATTCTATAGATCAGTGGTTCGTAAAGTATGGGTCGCACAAGTGTGATCACATGAACTGGGGTAGGAGGGGTATCACCTCAAATTTTACAGCACGGTCCAACCCACACGGGTAAAAGGCTTACATCCCGGGAGGGACAGAGCCTGGGTCGTGTCTGGTCTGACGGGGTAGCAGGGGTCGCGAGAGATTTTTTCCTGAATGAAAACATCCGAAAAATAATCATGTTGTTCCGGATATTTTCTCACCAGTCCTTGAAATAAGCAGAGGAACCAATTTTCAGGACGTTATTTATTTTTGCAGAAAACAGCTATTTACAAGAGCGAACTACAAATACGAATCTCGCATTCAGGATAAAGTCCAAACAACTCTCAGCTTTTTTATAGATACGACGGGAAATTATGGAATTCATCCACAGTACCCATCGAGCTTATATTACTGGAGGGAGCATCCAGCCGCCGCGACGGCGGCTACATCTAATGCGAGGAAACCACGTGACTCGGTGCAAACAAACACGATCCCCCCATAGAGATCAATGGTAAAATTGAATCTTTCATTAATGCTGAAATTAAATCTTTCATTAATGCTGAAATTAAATCTTTCATTAATGCTGAAATTATTTCTTTCATTAATGCTGAAATTATTTCTTTCATTAATGCTGAAATTATTTCTTTCATTAATGCTGAAATTATTTCTTTCATTAATGCTGAAATTATTTCTTTCATTAATGCTGAAATTATTTCTTTCATTAATGCTGAAATTATTTCTTTCATTAATGCTGAAATTATTTCTTTCATTAATGCTGAAATTATTTCTTTTACTAATGCTGGAATTATTTCTTTCATTGATTCTGAAATTATATCTCATTAGTTCTGGCATCTCTTTCATTAATTTTGGAATTCTATCTCATTAATTTTTTGGAATTATCACTTTTTCATTAATGCTGGAATTATTTCTTTCATTAATTCTAGAATTTCTCTTTCATTTATTTTGGAATCTTTTACTTTAATTCTGGAATTAACACTTTCATTAATTTTGGAATAATCACTTCATTAATGTTGAAATTACTTCTTTCATCGATTTTGGAATTATCTCTTCCATTATTTCTATAATTTTTTCTTTCATTTATTTTGGAACTGAAATTATGTTTCATTAAACTAGAGTTTTTCTTTCATTTATTCTGGAATCATCTTTCATTTATTCTGGAATCATCTTTCATTTATTCTGGAATCATCTTTCATTTATTCTGGAATCATCTTTCATTTATTCTGGAATCATCTTTCATTTATTCTGGAATCATCTTTCATTTATTCTGGAATTATCTTTCATTTATTCTGGAATTATCTTTCATTAATTCCGAATTATCTTTCATTAATGCTGAAATTATCACTTTCATTTATTTTGGAACTGAAATTATCTCTTTCATTAATTTTGGAACTGAAAGTATCTCTTTCATTAATTCTGGAATTATCTTTAATTATTCTCATGAAAGGAATGCCACATGCGACTCATGAAAGAAACACAGAAATGAATCGATCTACCTGTTTTTGCTTCAAAAAATGCTTGATTAAAGCTGCCGAATTTCTTCATTGTAATTTATATGGGCCCATAATTAATTTCAAAACATCCTAAACTACATGGACTGATTCAAGTGGACAATGTAAGACAATACGGAGACATTAATTTTAATTTTCGTGCTTGAGAAAATATAAATAAAGAACTGAAATTAATGTTATTGCATGAATATCCACCTCAAAAGTGGGTCTGGCTCATTATTTTATATTTAATTTTCTGGGTTTTGTATCTCTAAGTGAACTCAATATTTTGAAAATCCAAAATTCAATTCAATTTTTAAAATTATTGATGCCGCGGGAAACCTTACTAAATTTCCGCATTTCTATGATAAAATCGGCAGTTTTAACATTGATCTCTATGGGGAATCGTGTTTGTTTGCACCGAGTCACGTGATCTTTCGACGGAGATGTTGGGGGACACCGTTCTCAGCATTGCCAAGGCGAAGACCACTGATGTCATACTCCCTCCAGTAATATAAGCTTGATGGTTTCTTTGCTCGTAGAGAGCTGTTGTGAACGAAAACTTCTGCTGTCGTCTGCTTCATTATAGGTACTTTGTTTTTGATGACTCCTTATGCTCTTAAGAAAGAACTGAACTTGCCATCCAGTTCAGTTTGTAAGCTTGGATCGTAGGGAACTGTTGTGAACGAAAACTTCTGTTGTCGTCTGCTTCATTATAGGTGTTTTGTTTTTGATGGCTCCTTATGCTCTTTAAGAAAGAACTGAGAACTTGCCATTCAGTTCAGTTTGCGGGCTTCTCTCGTAGGGGGACTACACTGAATAAAAATTGCTGCTTTTTGATCCGAAATTCATCATCACGATTTGAGTCTTCCTTTTTGACAGTAGATGGCAGTAAAAACAGTATATTAGAACCATGGACTAAAGATATAATAGACAGCGCACGCCATTCATAAAACTTGTCGAACGTGAAGAAAAGATGAGCAGCGCTATTACATTTGGCTCGTTTTCGCAGAACATAGTGACTTCGTGTTAACGCAAGGATGTTACTGAAACGAAATTTGACTCGATCGAGTTGATGAAAACTTTCCTTCATTCGTTCAATGAATTTCATTCATTCTTTTGTAAAATATTTAGGGAATGTGGGATTTGAAAAAAATAAATAAATTCTATATAATAAAAACAAATATTGAAAAACTAAAATTTTTTGTTTTCCATAAGGGATAATTCCTAATAATTTAAGACTTTTGAGTTTTTAAATCCTATTATATATATAACCTATCTCTTATATATACAGCCTATCTCATTTATATTTTTAAATATTTTCTTCTCATTCACTTTGCCACTTTTAATTTCGAAAATTTATTTCAACTAGGGGTTATTAAAACAGATGGTTTAAACAGTAAATCAGATGGTCCTAATAAAGATATTGACTGAAAATTAATTAATCAATTAATTAATTGATTTTCTTGTTTGAGGGTAATTTCACATACAACAAACACAAAGTAATCAATAAAATTTCTTTTGTGTAATAGTTTTATCTCAGGCGTGAAGAGAGGTAAAAATACTATTTTTGGAGGTAGTTATACATTTTTATGCAAAACTGCCATTGTCTAGAGGGTGAGTTTTCATTACATTCTATTTAAATAAAATACAGTAAAACCTCGTTAAGTCGTCACCCTAATAAGTCGTCACTCCGGTTAAGTCGTCGTTTTTCTTCAGGCTTGTCCAGCTTGCATAGACAGCAATGTTATTAAACCCTCGTTTACTCGTCGCTAATTTCGGTTAACTCGTCACCATGAAAAAATTTGAGAGAGAGGAATAGATAATTTCTATGACTTCCTTTAAAAAAATATGCTTAAAAGTCACCACAAACGCCTTATGTACCAAAGCGGAACAGTTTTCAAGTGACAAAAGTTACGCTGGGGAAGTTCATTTGCCGACCAAAGTTTTTGAAACATTAAGGACTGTTCGAGCAAGACCTCTGATTTCTGCATGGGTCCCACTAATTTAGTACTCCAAATTTAAACAAATTATCCTTGTTGAAAAACCAGACATTTTTTTTCCAAGGTTGAGGTCTTCTAATGTGTGCTTTTCCCTACATTGGCCCTCCACAAGTCCCTCAAAGTGGACCCTGTGTTCGAGATTACCTTGGTAAATTTTACCAAGATTACTTTGTAGTTGTTTCATGAACTACTGATAAAGAATTAAAACACTAAACTTAAATTTCGTGTGTATGTAAATTTAATGTGCAGTAGTTCTGTTGTGAAGAAAAGCTAACTATTCTAACAGTTGCTCTGATTAGTCTAAATTAAAAATTATTAGTATAAATCAAATGTGTACCTGCGTATATTTTAACACAATAAGTTAAGTAATAAGAGCTGTAACAAAAAGAAAAAAAATTCAATTTCTTCTTTTGAAATCTATAAATGTTCTTAATATTGTAATTTTAATTCATATTTTAATAAATGTCATATTTTAAATTTATACGATTTTCACATTGCACATTGAAACTAACGGCACTTCGCTTAAGTCGTCATAATTTTTCGATAATATGAGGCGACGACTTATCGAGGTTTTACTGTATTTGCCATAAATTCCTTATTCTGAAAAGCATATTATCTTCAAGTTGAGCGAAACTCGAATTAACTCACTAGCTCGCCAAATCTTGCGGAGACGTATATTTTAGTTAAAAGTTAATAAAACTCATTACTTACCAAAAATTCTATTAAAACATTTAATAATGGCTCTTGACATTTGAATTTTACCAAAACTTGGAACTTTAATTGAATTAAATCCAAAATGGAATCGTTAAAAACTGCGAATACGTCAGAAATCCATTGAATCGTCAATTTAATATTCCAATTTTTAATTTATAAGAAGGGGAATAAGCAAAAAAGTATTCCCTTGTGGAAGGATACTGGTCCCCCTTTCCTAAACCGTTCATAACATCCGAAAGCTGCACAAGTGTTGACCATTCTAATCAAAAATAAGACAGCACTTGGAGATCGTCATACGAACAGCCATAAGGAAAGCATTGCCAGCGAGATTCCCTGACCAGCCTTTTGACCGGGGTCACGTGACTCCGATCTTTGCTTCACATTGTAACCCCTCGCGCTCACTCTATATTATTCTAACTCTGTGATTAGAACAGTGGAAATTCACACTTTATTTCTAGTCTGCTTCTTCTCTGGTTCTGTACATGGAGGAAAGAATAACTATTCTTTATTAAGAGTTATTCTTTCCTCCATGGGTTCTGTATTAGTCTTAATGGAGAAATAGGGGAGGGTTTTAGAGGACAAACATTATTTCTTCTCGATGGTATTAGTCATTTATTTCTCCTCTAAGGTATTAGTCATTTATTTCTCCTCTAAGGTATTAGTCATTTATTTCTCCTCTAAGGTATTAGTCATTTATTTCTCCTCTAAGGTATTAGTCATCTCTAGAGCCCGGAAGTTCAGGCAAAATGCCATAAATGCCATTTTTTCCCTATTTTGAAACTTTTTTTGTAAAAATTATTTTTTTTTTATTTTCGTGCCAAACATGCCTATTTTAACATAGTTTCAAGTTTATCAGTGAATTTCAGAGGCCACAATCTGTAAAACTCGGATATTTTGGGCATTGAGAACTCCAAAAGAATAGCTTTTTTAAAATTTTCCAACATTCAGTATTAATCAAACCCCCCCCCCCCCTTCCAGCCCCATTTAGACGCAACCAAGTGATCTCAGAGATTGGTGTTGGCATGAAATAACTTTGCTTTGATCGGATGGTGTTAGCATGGCCCCCACATGCTATTGCTAGTGCCAGGTGCATGTTCCCCACATCTACAGACACAATGTTAGAAAACCCGTATTGCGTTCCCTGATTGGTCGATTTTGTAGAGGTGGTCAGTCCTGGCCATTAATCGTTGGCGCCAAAATATTGTTAGCAAACATCCCAGCAAAAATACCGTTAACTTCTCACTGAGATTATTTGAAGTGGACTAGCAATAACAGCCCTTCGTCCCCCCCCCCCATTTGATTTTTTGTGATTTGAATATTAATTTCAAGAAATAATCAATCACTGGAGGGGAATTTTTTGGCAATTTTTTCATTTTTCTTTTTTATTGAGTAAAGGGGCCATTCAAGTATTTCCCAACCCATCGTCAGCATCGATGGGTTGGGGGGGGGGGGGGGGTTTCGGTTTTGCTGACAAGGGGGGGGGGTATGGATAATGCTTAAGTCTTCAACCACCCTTTATGAAAATATGGAATATTTTTACTGGCATCTTACTCGGTGCGCCAAAAAAAACGAGAAAAACCTTTCGATAGTTTGTGGGTACTTGAAGTAACATTCCCCCTATTGATAAGTGCCCTAAAACCACTTTGGTGATCTCTAAATGTTTCATGGATCCCATTCATCTGGAAATGTGTCCGGGCCGCTTAAGTGCTATGGAACTGTGCACGCATCACTCAAGTGATCCGTAATTATATGCCGTGGATCACACACTTAAATAATCTGAGAATGTGCCACGGATAGCTTTTGAGTGATGTAGAACCGCACTGGGGGCCACTTAAGTGCTCTAAAACTATGCCGCATGTCACTCAAGGGATAAGAATTTTTGTTTTCTCTTCGGAAAGAAAAACAAGGGCCGTCTTAAGAGCATCATGGGCGCCGGGCCAAGTGATTTTTTCTGAGGCCACCCGTGCTTTAAGACGGCATTGCGCCCTATGCTAATAATACAAATTTGAACGGTAGGAGGGGGGGGGGGGCTTTGATAAACTTTAATATTTTTCTCAATTTTTTACTCATAAATTTAGTAGAAAATATTGATCTTTCGGAAAGTGATCACGCGCAAGGGCCGCGGTCAAAGATGTAGGGAGGAAAGCGACCAAAATATGAGGAATATTTCCGTAGTTATATTAAAAATTATCAATATTCCAATTGGCTTAGGACACTGCGCTATTATGACGGCGTAAAGAACTGCAATGAAGGGGGGGGGGAAGGAGAAGGATATACATGTACCCTGTATCTAGTGCTATGGCAAGCGAGAAATTAGCATGAGCCCGCGAACTTGTTTCGGAAACATTGCGCGTAAAAAAAAACCCCCCCTCAATTTTCCAGTTTTTAAGGCAGTTGCAAGACGAGCGCGAGTACATAATGGGGGAAGAAAACCCCATCTCCGTCATTGCTGTGCGATTCGAGCCCTCGCCGACAACACTCTCACTGTAGAAATATTTCTCCTCTAGGGCACTCAAGTTAACAGACTAATAAGTTGTAGTGCGTTCTTATCTGTATAGATGGCGCGCCCTCCTCACGCTCCTGGTGATTGTAAAAAAAAAGAAAAATGCCAGTTGGAATTATACCACCGATTTGTATACACGTGTCATCCTCCTCGTTATGTTTCTTTCGTATATTAAATCGTTAAGTTTTCATTACGTTTTATGTCGTCACTACAAGCATCGGATCACTGGTGACCTATAGGACGCATCTGATTTTGGACATTGAAGTTAATTTCTCCATCGTTTAAATTTCGTTTTCGCGCCTTGTGCTTTCCGTTCGTACGCTCTTCAAAGATGAAACTTGTCTAATCTCCTAGTCTTTTGGATATACTATATATATATATATTTTTTTTTTTCAAGCCAAGTCTACTCGTTTCTACCCAATATAGAGACGTTCCTGGAAATTCAAGGTGAGGAATAAACTTTCTACTCTTGATTTGCCGGTCTCCATACTTGCATTTGTCATGGCTCAACCTATTGCATCAGCTGAAGTTTCACGTGTTGCCTTTCGAGCCCCTCCGTTCTGGGAAGCAAATCCAGAGATTTGGTTTCTTCAAATTGAGTCACAATTCAAAACGGCAGGCATAACCGCCGATGAAACTAAATTTCACGCCGTTGTAGGAGCTCTTGATTGCAAAGTTTTGAACCATGTTTCTAATATCGTTCGCAATCCTCCCCAACAGCACATGTACGAGACTCTCAAAACTCGCGTGCTGGAGCAGTTTCAACAATCAGAATCTTCCAAATTGCG
Source organism: Pholcus phalangioides (assembly GCF_987345545.1). NCBI lineage: Eukaryota > Metazoa > Arthropoda > Arachnida > Araneae > Pholcidae > Pholcus > Pholcus phalangioides. The sequence goes on along the minus strand of NW_028301628.1, from coordinate 110,255 downwards.
AATGTTACTCCAGGAGCTTCAACTAGGCGACAAACGCCCGTCCCAGCTTTTGCACGAAATGCAAACGTTAGCTGAGGGTAAAATGGAAAGTGACATTTTGAGAAATCTCTGGATGCAGAGATTACCTTTGCACTCCCAACAAATATTACAAGCTTCTAGTGAACCGTTAATTGGGTTAGCGAAAATAGCCGACAAAATATGTGAGGTTTCTAATGTGTCATCTAATACTTCAGCTGTGTCTCACACTTCAGAGTTTGATGATTTGAAAAACGAAATTGCTTCGCTACGGCAATCATTTGAAAGGCTTTCGCGATCTCCTAGACCATCTCGCGGTTATCGCAAACGATCTCAATCTCGTAGCCGAAATAAATTCGGCGATGCTTTGAAAAACGGAAGGCTTTGCTGGTACCATGAGCAGTTTGGAGAAAAAGCTCATAAATGTATTCCTCCATGTCAGTTTCAGGAAAACTAGTGGGCTCGTCTGTTTCGGCGACAGCTGACGAAAGCCTTCTCCATAGTCGCCTATTTGTCATCGACGTTAATACGGGTTTCCGATTTCTAATTGACACTGGCGCATCAATCAGTTGTTTTCCGAAACGCCTGACTAACTTGACAAAACCTCACAAACTCTCACTGTATGCTGCAAATGGATCCGAAATCCAAACGTTTGGCAACAAAAATCTAGTTCTGAATCTTGGACTAAGGAGGGACTTTCCTTTCGTTTTCACTGTGGCAGATGTTTCACATCCCATTATTGGAGCCGACTTTTTGGAAAGATTTGGTTTGCTTATAGATGTTAAAAATTCTCGTTTGATCGATAATGAAACATCGCTATCAGTGAATGGTTTAGAATCCCAAAACGGCTCTTTTGGTTTAACGCCGATCTCTGGTGATTCTCCATACCACCGCATATTAGCCAAATTTCCTCAGCTTACCAGCTCAGTTCTAAATGCAGTTCCAAAGAAACACTCTGTCATGCACTTCATCGAGACTACGGGACCACCGGTTTTCGCAAAAGCTAGAAGATTGTCTTCTGAAAAACTTGCAGCTGTTAAAAAACAATTCAATGAACTGTTGCAACAAGGTATAATTCGGCCCTCAAAAAGCCCTTGGTCGAGTCCCATCCATCTTGTACCCAAAAAAAGCAACGAATGGAGAATTTGTGGGGACTTCCGCGGACTCAATGCAATAACCATCCCAGATAGATACCCGCTTCCAAATATACAGGATTTTTCCATCAACTTGAGTGGTAAAAAGATTTTTTCAAAAATCGATTTAATAAAAGCATATCACCAAATACCAATCAATCCTAAAGACATTCCCAAAACCGCCATAATTACGCCCATTGGGCTATACGAATATGTTTATATGTGCTTCGGCCTGAAAAATGCAGCTCAAACGTTTCAGCGTTTTATTGACGAAGCATTTCGTGACTTAGATTGTTGTTACGCATATCTCGATGATTTGTTAATCGCTTCCATTGACGAAAAATCTCATGAAGCTGACTTAAAACGTGTTTTTCAAAGACTAAATGACTATGGTATCGTGATCAATCCATCTAAATGTGTATTCGGTCAACGTCAAATTAATTTTCTGGGTTTTCTTGTTTCTCCCGATGGGATTGCACCTTTACCAGATCGAGTACAAACATTGCTCGATTATCCATTGCCATCAACAGTGACTGAATTGAAGCGTTTTTTGGCAATTGTAAATTTCTATCACAGATTCCTTAAAGATGCCGCCAGGGTGCAAGCTCCTTTGCATGAATTAGCAAAAAGCAAGATAAAAAAAGATAAAACTGAAATAGTTTGGTCTGAGGAGGCCAAGTCCGCTTTTTTGTCATGCAAGCAATCAATTGCCAACGCTGCACTTCTCGCCCATCCTGTTCCGAATGCAAAATTGTTTTTGACTGCTGATGCTTCCGACACTTCATTGGGTGCAGTCCTTCAACAGCAAATAGGAAACAAAACCCAACCATTGTCATTTTTTTCACGCAAGCTCAGTTCGACTGAAAAAAAGTACAGTACATATGACAGAGAGCTCTTAGCAATATATTCGGCTGTTAAGCATTTCAAGCACATTTTGGAGGGACGCAACTTCATAATTTTCAGTGATCATCGTCCTCTCACGTATGCCTTCAAACAACGTAACGATAAATGTTCTCCCCGGCAACTTAGACATCTTGAATATATTAGTCAGTTTTCGACAGATTTACGATATTTGCCTGGGGATAGTAACGTCATAGCTGATGCTTTCTCAAGAATTTGTGAAATCCACACTCCTTGTACAATCGATTATGCAGAATTGGCACGGGCGCAGGCTGATGATGATGAATTGCATACCTTGCTTCAAAGTGAAACTGGGCTTCAGCTAAAACGCTTCGATATCTCCGGTGTTAATATCTACTGCGATGTGTCTACTGACGATATACGCCCGTATGTACCCGTTTCAATGCGACGTCTAGCGTTCGACTCTGTGCATAATCTGTCCCATCCTGGGATAAAAGCCACTCTAGGTATGGTACGCAAACGATTTATTTGGAAATCGATTGCGAGAGACTGCAAAGATTGGTGTCGTACTTGCATCGCTTGCCAGAAGTCGAAGGTTATCAAACATACCAAGTCTCCTTTAGGCTCTTTCCAGGTTCCTGATTCTCGTTTTGCACACGTTCATCTGGACATTGTCGGACCCTTGCCTCCCTCTAAAGGATACACGTATCTCTTGACGTGCGTTGATCGGTACACACGGTGGCCCGAAGCGGTACCAATGTCTAACCAAACCGCTGAAACTACAGCTGAGACATTCTTTTCTACCTGGGTGTGTCGGTTTGGCGTTCCTGAAAAGTTGACCACAGATCAAGGTCGTCAGTTTGAGAGTGATCTATTTCGCTCTCTTGCACGGCTGTGCGGCATCGAAAAATCCCGCACCACTGCCTACAATCCAAAGTGTAACGGCCAGGTTGAGAGATTCCACCGCGATCTCAAAGCCTCTCTGATGTGTGTCCTCAAAGGTAACGAGCACTGGACAGAGGTTCTACCTACAGTCCTGTTGGGGTTACGTTCCAGCATCAAAGAAGACCTCCAAGTATCAACCGCTGAGTTGGTATACGGCACAGCCCTACGCCTTCCCGGTGAACTCTTTCGGCACTCGAATGAGCGAGACGTCCTACCTCGATATGACTTCTTGCAGAGACTGAGAGACCATTTCTCCCGTGTGAGACCAGTACCAACCTCTCATCACAATTCGTCTAAGCCCTTCATCTCGACAGACTTGCTAACTTCTCCATCAGTATTCGTTCGACAAGACTGTGTACGCAAACCTCTACAACAACCATACACCGGACCATTTGAAGTTATTTCAAGAACTGATAAGTATTTTATGTTGAACATTAATGGCAATCATAAAAATGTATCCATAGATCGCCTTAAGCCATGTTTTATGTTAAATAATAATTTATGTGACACGTTCAAAAATCAGTACATTTCCAGGTCTGGCCGAAGAGTGCGATTTCGTATTGACCCTTCGAAATTAGCTATATGATTCGTAATTATGTATGGTGTATGTATATATATATTGCAATTTTTTCTATTATTTGTATGATTATTATTCAAATTGTCTTCTCTTAAATGTTTCGTCTTCGACTGGAGGGGGAGTGCTGTAGTGCGTTCTTATCTGTATAGATGGCGCGCCCTCCTCACGCTCCTGGTGATTGTAAAAAAAAAGAAAAATGCCAGTTGGAATTATACCACCGATTTGTATACACGTGTCATCCTCCTCGTTATGTTTCTTTCGTATATTAAATCGTTAAGTTTTCATTACGTTTTATGTCGTCACTACAAGCATCGGATCAAAGTAATAAGACAACTCTAGTTCATTCCCCCAAGCGTACGCCGAAAATGACGCGCGCGCGAACGTGCTCGTAATTTTTTTCCCCGCTGAAATCAAGAGGAAACCCAAATTTTTGACAAAAATCCGGAGAAATTTCCAATAATTCCGGAGAAAGGGAGGAAGTGTGAAAAATCCGGAGTCTCCCACCTAAATCCGGAGAGTTGGCAGGTCTGAGAATGTAGCGCAGTGTTAGAAAATTCACTAAGAATGAGAAATTTTGATACTGTATACAATTTTCAGCAACAAAGGTACTTAATATGAAAGAAAATTTATATTCAAGCCACTTTTATGAGATTTAAAAAAAAAAGAAGCCACTTATGTCATCTTACACCATTTAAATATATACCATCAGAATGTACTCCAAGAATAGAAAATGGGGCAAGAATAAAACATTTAGGATAATAATGAACCAATATATTTTTCAGGGGGAAAAATTATATTTAGGCCACTTTTATGTGATTTTTGAAAATGGTTTAAACCAAACAACACTGATTATTGGAGAATTTTTTTTATTGTAAGATCTTTTCTTTATATTAAATATGAATTTGCATTTTAATTTCTGTGAAATAATTTTTCCCATTAAATACTGTATGAACTTTCATCAATACTGAAATTTGTTTCATTCATTCAATTCTAAATACCTCTGTATATAACTTTCAGTGGTCAGCAGGAAATTCATGCATTCATGATTCTAACTTCAAAATATAGAAGACGGGGCAGCACCATTATAACACGAACCAGCATAACTTTGACATCACAAATTCATTAGGATGGCACACGATGCATTCCAACATGCACCAATTTGTTAGAGATTTCTCGAAGGAATATTAATGAAGTGCATGTACAATTAATAGTGGTACATATATGGATACCATACAAAATAAACGATCAACAAATAATGAATCAGGGGAAAAGTTTCTAATACAAGCATTTTTATTGTTGCAACCAATAATTTTGTACCTAGAGGTAAATAATCCATCAGGTACGATAGAAAGTTTCCGATGCGAAAAAATCTCTTGACATGATCTCGTTCTTTCAGAAAAAACACATTTTTTTTACATACGATAAAACAGCTATACTTTTCTTACAACAGAATAGCATATACTGTTTATTTTTAAACATTTCTTCACATTTTACATGCACAAGGTTTTACACGTATGAGTGAAACTACACGCTATCGCAAAAAAAAACGAGGTAATAAATGATTCACATTTGCCCCCTTTTTTTTCATTTTTTCAATAAATGAAAAAAAAATACCAAGACAAACTTAAGCAGTTGATACCATCATCATCATCGATAGACGAGTAAAATGATACTTCTTTCGAACGAAATTGTTTTTTTTTTCCGCCAATATTTATGCTTCATAGAAGCTATACCCAACTACAATAGTTACACATATCTGAAAGGATATAATTTCGCAATACATATTACAGCATTTTAACTTAAAAAACGAAATAGAAAAAAAACCCCTTATTTTTCGTGGAATATGTTCTGGAAAATCAACGGCAGCATTCTCTGGACGGCATCCAATAAAATGACAATCCACTGACATACCAGAGTGTGAGTGAGTTTTCGTGTGCGTGTGCCAACTTGGAAGCCAGATTTTCCATTTTTCCTTTAATAGATATGCACGCAGGCAAGTTTAAAAAAATATTGAAAAAAAAAAAAATAAAAAAAAAAACGTAGATGAATACCAGCGAATTAAATCTCCAATAATATAATTTGGATATAGTCTGCCTGAGGGAAATAGTTTTTTGTCAAAATGGTAAGCCATTGGTGAATGATACGCAGCCTTGACATTTCATTTCTAAAAATCTGAAGCGTAAACATGAAATGTTACAATGAGTATACAGCGGAGATGTTTTATTGCAATCAATAGCATTTCAGTGATGTAATCACTTTCAAGCAGATATTTGCCACATTTAGGTTTCTACAGAAAACCTCATCGTGAGACTGTTCCATGGAAACAAAGGCAAAAAACCCATGAATATTTGTGAATCAATATTTTAATGCGCTACCAATGGAAAGCTGTTCATGCTGCAGAAACCAAGAAACATTCCTGAGGAATCTGGGTCATGGCCCACACATCCTACAGGCCCTAGGCTGGGATATTTGGTTAGCAACCAGGTGAAATTTTTGACAGACACTTATGTAGTAAATTTATAGTGTGAAAAAATAGGGGCTCCCTGTCAGCTCTGCCCTTGTAGGGGTCATGATATGGGTTGTGCAAAACACCAACTGCAAGTATGTGCTATAGACAGGTCCAGAACTAGAGGGATACTAGTTATACACTCGCTTCCAAAAGTTAAGCATGCGCTGACTTATATAACATAACGACACACCACTTTAACCATGTACTTCTGGATTGGATGATTAATGGAACACAAATGCGTGGTACTCGGGCGCATAGTCCCTCCATGTGGAGCTTTCAGCACACAGTACTGGCAAATATTGTCTTACCAAGTGATGCTGCAACAATTGATGTAACAGTGGTGAAAGTTACTCGTGGATTCCGTTTGGGTACTATATCATCAGATGGGGTGGTAACCCTGATTGACTGGACCCATGTCTCCGGTCAGCTGTTTGACTTGCTTGGGAATTGTTTTAGAAATTGGTATATTGCTATAGTAGCTAAGCGGAATCGACGAGTGACCTCCACAACTGTTAGTTGCAAGGTTGCAATACCACTTGGTAAGACACTATCTGCTGGTACTGAGTGCAAAGAGCTTCACGTGAAGGGACTGTATGCGCGAGTACCACACATTTGTGTTCCACTACCGTGCAATCAAGAGGGTCAAGATTAAAGTGGTGTCGTAATGTTATATAAACCTTGCATGCTTAACTTTTGGAAGCAAGTGTAGAACTATGCCGTTTTATAGAGGGAATGGTGGCAGCAAAATCTAGTTTGCCAAACTTGACAAAAATCCTGGTTACAGGCATGGCCTTAGAGCACCATCAATGTCTATCATCATTTGAAAAGCACTCATTATTGAGTTTGATAGCCTATCGAACTCAAAACAGCATAATGCCAACAATGAATAATAAAACTTGAATCACATGTTTAAATCGAGGTTGTCTATCATTATTTTGCACAAGACGTGTGCCTCTGTGAATGACACATTGAAGATATCTACTTTGGAGAGAGACTTATTTCTTTTCACAATAAAGTGATTCTGGTGTTCCTGCTGAAGAGTGCGATGATTGACATCATTATAAATGCAGTTTTGCTATGAGGATCTGAATTCGAACCCCACTGTCGCCACATTGGTGGTTGGCTGAAGTTGATCTTCTGTGGTTCCCAACTTTGAGGTGCAAATGCAAGCTGATCTCCCTGTTGAAAGGTCTCACCACAGAGCAACAGGCCATTTGCAACATGGTACCGTTATTCAGTCACTTCACTCACAGTCAGAAAAAATTGACGGCAGCACTACACATAGCAAGCATCACACAGCACAGAAACAAACTTCACAGTACATTCACAACATGTACCAATTCGTTAGAAGTTCTGCAAAGTAATATGGACAAAGTACATGCGTGGTTTAATAGTGGACTTGCAGAATGGTGGAACTGACATGAGAAAAGTGTATTATTTCTACCAGAATGTTCAGGGGTTGATGACGACATAGCAACGAGTGATGCAGCTCTCTTGTAGCTTCCCCTTCACTGTAAAATTAACCACAAATGGACTAATAAGTTAAACGAATAAATGAAATAATCTACACATAATAAAATCCATAACAGTGAGGAATGTGGAGGGGGGGGGGGAAAGAGTCCCTGGAGGTAAGCCAGTGTTCCTCTAAAGTGTTTGAATCACAAAAATGCTACCGATTGTGATAAAACATCCTCAGCATCATGCTTTCAGTAATGATCTGCATGCTTCTAAAGTGATGCATTTTAGAAGCAAATAAACTGGTGCACTTTTGCGTTATTCCAGTCCATGAATTGCTGGATTTATAATTTTTTTCCCTCAAAAAGACAATATCTGAGCTATTAGCAAAGCTGTAATTTGCTGTAGTATATTGTTTGCATTTGTGGAAAAAATTTCATTCACAATCTATTTTTGACTAGCCTATGTATTATTAACAACAAGCTGATTAAGAATCGAAAACAAAAGAAGTTAGATAAAGTACGAACCAGAAATTTATCTGACTAACAAAACAAATAGAAACAAGTATTTTCTAATGTTTTAAAAATCAACAACAGTCGAATCTCAATATGTCAAACGTTTGAAAAAGGTCTCATCTCAAAACATTCTGTCACAAACTCTTGATGATCTTGCAAAGTGCTCATGACAGTGAAATGAAAGGCATTTGACAGATATTGAGTTAATCTTTTGCAATTATTACTTTAACAAATGAAGTGGAATTTAAACTGCAAAGCTACTTTGACGCAGGACTTTTCCTAAACATCTTATCAGGAAATTGTGAAATTTTATTACTTCATCAAGCCTGCCACAGGTGTTCTTGTAAACCACCTTTCTTTCTTTCAAACCAAGCATAAATCTGGTCGCCATGGGCAATTTACTAACGAATGAGTTGTGCCAGATAGTGTGTATATCTACTAAGTGTATATCTAGTGTTGTGCGTTAATTTTTAGTGCTGCCATCTATTTTTCAAACTATGAGTGAAGTGTAATGATTGAATATTTGTACCGTTGTAGGTCTGTTGCTTTCTGTGATGAAACTTTTTAACAGGGAGATTGTGTACAAATGGTTGATTTTATGCAGGCCAAACTCATTCAAATGATGGCTAATGTATATCCTCTGCAATATTCTGGACTTCACAGCTATGGATTTTAATATTTCATTCTTCATGAATTTCTCAACAGTTCTATATGATGAACCTTGTCAAGTGAAAATAAAGGAAAGAATCACAAGAGCTTATAAATAATCACAGTCAGCACTCCAATTGGCTCCAACAAAGTAGGAGATCTGTGTTTGCTATGCAACATAAAATCGTAGGAAAAATTCCAAGTTATTCATGAAAAAAAGTGCATCTACAAAAATGTGCATCTCCTTTTTTTTAGCAATAAAAACAACAGTTTTCTGTCATCATAATAGAGTTGAAGAAAGCAAATGGCGATCCAACATTTTTTAATCCTTAGAAACTCAAATCGATGGAAACATAAGCCACTTCAACCTGCATATTCTGATTCTCCTTGAGAAGGTGATTAATGTGACAAATTACATCATATCAAAATTCAAGTTGGGGGAAGCAAACTTACAGAAGTTTCCCTAAGAATTATTGCTATGATTATGGTTCCTCTTCTTTGTTGGTTTTGAAAAGACCAATGGTGATTAGTTCTGATGGTCAAGGGGAATACACAGCATCATTTTGCTACAAAGCCACAAGTACCTTCAAAATGCTGTAAACTTATACATGTATTAATGATATGACAGTGGAAGCAATTAAAAACTAAGAATTTGTAGTTTCTTTCTGTTCTTACGAGATTCAAGATGTTAAACTGTATTTTTCATTCTCATTTAGTCCTAAAACATTAATTAAGCTCTTATATCGCCAGCAAGCTAAAAAAGTTTGTTCAATGTTGGTCACATTAAAAATTTAAGTAAAGCTCAAAAACCGAAAAGGATTGAAATTTAATATTTTATTATTATATTAATTGACATCATTACTAAACAGTTAGTTTACAAAACAGCTGACGGGCCACACCTTGAAGATCCAATGGCGATACACCTTTATAAAATATGCAAGAGGCAAAATTTTACTTCAGAAAGCATGAGAAAATGCAGCCTATATTCCGAAAATTCATTATAATTGAAAAACAGTTTGTTATGGTGAAAAAGGGCTCATCATCAGTAAAAAATAATTTAATTCTGAACCTTTGCCCAAAAATAGTGAGTAACATCACCTGTAACGTACTTACAATGGGAAATAGCCCAAGGTGGCAAGTTCGGAGGGAGTGACAAATTTAAGGAATAGGTGGCCAAGAAAATTAGTGGAATGGGAGAAGGGCAGCAGAATTTGCACTGCCAACCATAAATCCATCTGCCCAGAAACAAGGAACTAGGTCGGTGAGTGACCAAACAAATGACCTAGACAGTTTGCACACACGTGATGGCTAAAAGAGTGACCTAGAGCGTGTGCAAGAACATGAATGATCAAAAGAATGACATAGAAAGCAAGGAACCAGGTCAGTGAGTGGCCAAAAGAGTCACTTAGAATGTGTGCAAGCATGTGAATGACCAAAAGAATCGCTGAGAGTGTGTTAAAGCTAAGGAGTGTCCAAAAGAGTGACTTAGAGACAGGCATATTTGAGGGCGTGGTAGCCCAGGCTATATGGCTATATTAATTGCCATAGTCAGGTCAATAAGATACTTGCCTAAAGGATGTTTAGAGGTGTTTTGAGTTTGACAACAGACTGTCTTTGTTAGAAACTTTCCTGGCATAGAGGGGCAATAGATTTGACGACAATATGACCAGGGAAAAAGGTTGCTATCACAGTGAATCCCACACCTAGGGGTGAGGGGTTAGCACACCAACCTCTCAGAGAGTATAAAAAGACTAAATGTTGAATGGTGCTGTTTGGTACCAGCAGTAAACTTAGGTCAAATTCTAATGTGGAAAAAAAAAAGACAGTGGTGTGGTAAAAATGATCAGGCATATTCACAGAGGTAGGGGCCAAACTGGTTATAGCACAGGGTGAAAAATTCAAAGAATAAGTGGTCAAGAAAATTATACTAGAATGGGAGAAGGGCAGCAGAATTTGCGTAGCCTACAGGCAAAACCATAAATCCAAATGACTGATTTTCTAACTTGCTGTATGCATTTACGATCCCTCATCTTGATAGGTGCTGCTCTCTGCTTAGACTATGATCATTGTGAACTTGACTTAATGACTTATGAGCGTAAAAATGTGAGGATTAAGTTTTGGAATGGCTGGGTTATATTCCCAGGATCCTCTTTGTTATATCCTCTTTGATCTTCCACATGCACCCATCCTAAAGGAATGCTTTGATATCCTATCTAAGAGATGTGAAGCTGAGTGTACCTGGGGTCTTTGAATATATTATGAGCAATATTTGTGAGTCTAAAAAGCCACAGAGTATAAAGACTATAGCCAGAGAGGATATATCCTCACCCTCCAATATGGAGAAAATGACTGATATGGGTGATATATGTGAAATCATACTGTTGAGTTTAATGTTCTGTCAACCTGTCCCAAAATACTGGTTTCAAAAAAATTTCTTGCTATGATCTTGCAGAGGAAATCATGTTCTTCAGGGCAGAAAAGCACATCCTCCTGAACTTCATCTGCACTTTTATTGGATTGTAGGATTCGCCCTAAGGAACTCTCCTTCAATTGACGACCGCCACAACAACTTCATCAGTTACTTACTTTTAGTTTTGATTTTCATGACACACAATTCTACTCCAATAGGACTCGCATTCTAGTAGAACGAGATCATTAAGGCAAGTGAACATCCACTTGACAAACAAATCTAAAATTTTTACAAAAATTACGGTAAAAATAAAAAAAAGCAAAATTATGTTTTTACTTCACAAACATCAAAGTTGAAACTTTTACGTTTAAGACATTTTTATCATTAGTTTTGAAAAAATAGAACGAATAATTTAAACCCAGTAGGGGGAAAATCAAAGCCTCATTTCATGGAAACAGTTTGGCAACAGAAACGACAAGGTTTTTTTTCCCTGATCACCAGTAAACGTAATCCCAGTAAAACCTGGGGTGTCCACATTTTACTCAACCCCTCCGCTTCTCAAGTTGACTTCCACTTGGTTCACCAGCGAATATTTCTTTTTAATGTCTATTTTGTGCTGCATTTGATTTTCAGAGACACATTCACATTTTTTTTTTCACAACCACATCTGCATTCCAGATCGAAATACATACAAACAATAAAAAAAGCATGGCTCTGAACATGAGTAAAATTAATTTCCACATATATCCATGTTTCATCATTGATTTGGAATTGAATTTTTAAAAATTGTCAGATAACGATGCTACATAGTAATTCTTCATCAGCATTGATCAAACTTACTACCTAATCACGAATGCCTGAAGATAGAGGAAATATTAGGAGAATAACGAATAATTAAAGAATAAATTTTGCAGAAAATCTCTCATGCAGCAATCAGCAGGGTTTTACAAATCCAAGACGCTACTACGAAAAAACCAAAAATTGGTATTGGCAGCAAAAAAATTTTGTGCGCTATTACTATATTGAATTTTTTCTTTCTGATTTGTTGATCCCTGCAGTACTGTATTCACTCAAATCTGACATCCCCACCCATATAATTGAACCTGTTTCAATGACAATCAAAGAATCATTCATAATATAAAAATAAAAATATGAAATTTTATAGTTTAGAGATTCAGGAGCGTAATAGATTTGAGCAAATATAAAATTTTTGAATTACCAAATATTATACAGTACACACCGCTTATTAGAATCATGGATGCTGAAAAATATTTGGGTATGGTTGGTATAATTCAGGGATGGTTCTGGACACTTTTCAAGTGTAAGTGAATAATATTTTGGTGATAAAAAAATCGCCCCTCTCCTTCAGTTGGTGCCTTCTGCAGCCACATAGTTTGCAGTATTCAAGATCCAGCCCTGATTGTTAGTAATTTTGCAATGTATGGACCAAACATGAATCAATTTAAACGAGGAGAGGAAACATTGTTCATTGTTTTGGTGGCCATGGCCATCAAAGATTAGTTCTGCTGATCTGGCACATATGAGAACAGGGTAATGCAGGATTACTGAAATTATCGGATAACTAGAAGGCAGTTGAAAACAACCTATTAAATCCATGTAAACTTCTGTGCATAGGCACACACGGGACCAAATTTTTGCCTGGGCGATTAGACCATTAGTTCAGTGTCCCATCATTTTAAGAGCCCCAAAAAATGAAAACAATATGTATTCATCGACTAACAAAATGTCTTTGATCTTAGTTTCAGGGCCCCCTAATTTCTGATTTACCCAGAGACTTATATGAAAGTCAGGCCCTGGACATAGAGTGTAACATGTTTCCTCTCTTTCACACACAAAGGGAGCCAGCCAGAAAATACCAGACTTTTATGCTGGAGTGTCTACCAACATGGGAAATGGATTGGTACAGGAAAAGTCTGAAAAACTGGTTAAACTAGATAATTTTCTTGGAGAAAAAAAAGGTTAGAAGAAAGGTTAAAAGAAATTTGGTGTATGACTTTCTTTTTTTCTGAATTTTTCAAGCCTTGTTGTAGTTAATATAGCCAAAGCAACGGGGGGGGGGGGGGCAGAGTTGCGTCACTTCCTCTTTTTGCTATAATTATCTAGTTTGTATTTTGAGGTTAAAGTTTCATCTTTCTTCCCTAAATTATCATCTACAATATGCAGACTACATGAGAAAGAAACTGTATCCCCCAAATCTCATAATTAACAAGGCTTCTCTCACTGTACCTAGACAACAGTCACCGTGATCTATGAGTATGCTCCAAAGGTAGGTGTATATATATATGTATATATAAATATATACAGGTGCTCAGCCTCATTCTGATTACGATGTATGACTTGAACAGACATATTTTTTCTGCTGAGCAAATGGCAGTGAATATTTGGTAACCAACTCAAGTGGGATCATCAGTCAGTGTGATAGTGGTTACACTTATCTTCTGAATATGGCACTCCCTGTTTGTGTCAAAACACATTAGGAATTTTATGATTTTTCTTTTATTTGTCTTTTTCGTTGGTTCCCTTCTGTGATAACAGATTTTGTCCATAAATTATTTGTTTTTAGGGTGACAAATTGCACATCAGGGTGATGAAAACAGGTTATAACCAACACTAAATAATTATTGCTGACAGCCGCTAATTTAAAACTAAAAGAAGAGCTGAACACTTTGAGCGACTAATTTATTAAGAATTGGTTCGATTGAAGTTTCTCAAATATTAAGCTCATAAGGTATGCATATTTTATCAATATTAGTGCAATCACCAAGGGACAACGAATTCATGATTTAATGAGCATTTTTGTATCTGAATTATCTTGCATTTTTTGGGATGCTTAGGTTTTATTTCATTTTAGGTGCATCAATTGGTTATTGTTATCAAAAACAAAAGTGATCATATTGAGCGGCATGTACTGTAGCATGTATGAGAAAGTGACTACAGTTGAACCCCATTACGATGAACTGCAAAATTTGGTTTCTGTTATATCTACAGAGGTTTGCTATTCTATTCTAATAAGACAACATCCTACGAGATATCGATTGAAAATTTAATTTGTTATAAGCAAGGTTCACCATAGCAGGGTTCACCCATACTTTTAATCTAATCTTATTGGCAAAAATTCAAAAAGGAAATACAGTCGACACTCAGTATAACAACTTACATCATCTTTTGTTCAAGATGAACATTATATAAAAAAACATATAGATAGTTGTTATATAGAAAAATTTGGGACATGTAACGGAATGGCCGTTATAATACATTACATAGTAGTTATATCAAGAGTCGACTGTACTAATGTAATTTCAAAAATCCTCATTTCATTTAGTTTTTTTTAAACTCAGGTTGATATATTTTTATAATTATGAGAGCTAGAATTCTATGAATCTTCTATATGTACAAGCGCTTACATATCGAACAAAATCACATCAAACAGCTATGTTACTTTCGACAAAATCAAGAATCAATATTTATGAACTCAGTAACAAAACCTAAGAAAAAAAAACAGCAACTCGGGATACATAATCATTTTTGTCAAGAACTGGAAGTTGTTCAGAGCCAAAGAATACAGCAAATGTCTTATATACACTCTTCTCCAAAAGATAAGCATAAAAGGCAAATGTATCAAGCCTATCCATCCATGAATTCTGATGACTAAAACATATGGTGATAAAAAAGTAATACCAATATGGTACACCTAAATCATGGAAATAAAGCGTTAGTTGAAGAATGTCTGGTTTTGCAATTTAATATTCCCAGTAAATTTTTGCAAAATATTTTTGATGAAGATCAGATCACAAGGACATGGTATTATCTTTATGTTACAACTATAACAGGGTTGTGCTAAAAAAATCAGCCTGCCTAACTGGCATAGAAACAATTCTGCAATGACGTGATGTGCTAGGAATAACCATCTGCACGTTTTTAGCCGGTTCACATAGACATGTGTCATATTGTTGTCATGATAATGTTCATGTTACTCCCCTAAAGTGATCCTTTACTTCTTCATTAGAACACAGATTTATCTATCTATCTCTCTCTCTCACCCACACACTCACACACAGAGCTTTCCTTTCAACACTCTCTCCCCTCCCCACAAATAATAATTGCATGCAACAAGTGTATGATGAATTCGAGACAAGAAACTACTACTAAACCACACATGCACCTTGTCAATATTCCTCTGTGGCACTTCTAATGAATTGATACATATTGACATGTGTGTATATGTGTTGTGAACCTAAGAAGGTTTTTCTTTCCCCATGCAATGCGTTATAGTGCTGCCGTCTGCCATCTATTTTTCAGACTACAAGTGAAGTTTAATGATTGATTAAATACTTGTAACATTGTAGACCTGTTGCTATCTATGATGGGGAGATCGGCTCGCATTCACACCTCAAAGTTGAGAACCACAGAAAATAAACTTCAGCCGACCACAACTGTGGCATCCATCGGTGGGTTTGAACCTGGGTCCTTGCGATGCAAGTCCATCCATTTATGACCACTCGACCACCACAGCCACAGCTACTGATGATTGCACACTAAGGGGTGAACTTCTCATGAAAACAGGAAAGTGATATGCCAAAAACGCGACTAACCTGTTGAAAGAAACTCACCCTATGTTCCATTAGATTTGAAGAAAATTCTTCCTGAAACATCCAGTAAAGGTCCATGTTAACTGTGGATTACAAGAAAGGAATTTTGGATTGATGATATATTTGGTAGTGATGACACACTGAGTCTTATTGTAGGGATTGTTGGCTGGCACAGTACATAGAAACTGATGGTTGGGCTTAGTTTTCTACAAATTAATCTGAACCGAAAAATGAAAATAAAAAGCTTATAAAAACCAATTAGTGGTTTCTAAATAACTGTCTGACACAACTGTAAATAACTGTCTGACTGATGTTCAACATTCATACACAAAAAAATTGAGTGTCAGTTAATGAATGAATGAGAAGAGTTCTTGCCAATGAGGCAAGCTGGTTTCTTTTAAACAACCCTATATATCATATTACTGGACAATTGCTAAGTGGCAGCACTAGCTAACCAGAATACGAAAGTCAATCAATGGAATTGATGGTGCACGAGTTGGTATTTATTCAACTCTGAGCATTAAAGCTAGACAAACACAATAAAAGTGATGCCATGCAACTAAAACAGAAGTGTGATGATTACATTTACTATAAATGAATGAAACAATGCTCTCTAAGCTTGTATAATGGAAAATGGCATACTTCATATATTTAGAACATGTGGGAAGAAAAAGAAACCTACAACCATGGTACCTCACAGATCTGTATGCCTTTACAGTGGACATCATAATGATGGGAATGAATCTATCTAGACGATGTCCAAGTTTTTGAGCAAATGCAAGAAGCATGTCCAGATTTTCTTTTGCATAAGAATAAAGACTTCCTTACAAGGCATATGGGTGAGTACCTTAAAATTGGAGACATCACTTGTATGTAGTGGCAAGCATATTTTAGGAATTTTAATACAATTAAAAATTTTAAGATATTTTTGTCACAGAGAGCTGTCCGGATCTCTTTACTCTCCCTCCAAGAGCTGAGAACCCGACAAGAATAGATATTACCACTCTTCAGGTCATATTACTGAATGAATGAAACATGAATGTAAGGCTAGTGTTATACCAGGGAAATAAAATCCAATTTTATTGCGTACTTCATCTTATTTCCAGAGAAAATGTCTTAAATAGAAAGTACTCACTCAACACGTTAAATACCATATTGGTCATGACATTAGATTTATATTCAAGCTATTTCAAAGTGAATCCCTTAAAATTCAGTAAAACATTTTCCAACCCTACTGAGAAGTATAATTTAATTATTTTCAAAGTATGAGCATCTTTTTGAGTTATGGCATATTTACTGTCACATGCTTAACTTTCAGAGAAGAGTGTTTTGCAAGTTAGACAATCCAAAACTTATTACCAGACTCTTAATACAGATCAGTGCATTGTAATTTCAAATAATTACTTCTATTATTATTTTTCATACAACATAATTTTGAGAAATATTTACAAGTTATATTCCATGATAGAATCATCAGGTCAGGAATGACTCTTAAAAAACAACATTGATAAAATTTGAAAAAAAAAACCACAATAACTGAAAATAAATATCGAAAAAACTTGGAACAACAAATATTACACTCCTTTAAATATCTTTTTCTTGCCCCTCCTCATTGAAGGGCCGGGGAGAAATTTCGTCCACTCCCTCACAAGGGGAATGCATCTATATGTAAATATGTGTACCATGAACATACAAACAGACAAAACGTCAAATAATATAAAAATCCTTAATTTCATAAAGCGAATGAAAATTTCCTAACTGACTACCATGATTCCTGAAGCACTAAATATTACTGCTTCATTTTCCTGTAGCATTGTTCGGAATGATGCAATGAGAATTGTAAGTTTCAAATGCAAAAAATGGCAACCGTGTGCAATGTGTACGTGAGGAGCACTGAGGTAACAGCCAGCTGCTTGCTAGAAATACAGCTTTGTCATTTGTGACCAGGGGAAGATTTCATAATAGTACATTGGATCTGGAAGAAAAAAAAAACCGAAATGGAGTGTAAACCATCTTTGCATAAACTTATGAAAACGAAAAAAATAGTAATGGTGGGGGGGGGGGAAGATTAAAGGAAAATGTCATTACAGATACAAAATTTTCATAATGTAAGCAAATCAACAAAGGTAGAAGCATCAAGGCCATAACTAAGATTTTGGTGGGAAGGAGTTAGCCACTCCTTCGATGGAGACAATGTTTATTGTTTCCCATCCCCCCTAAAGTTGGCCACCAAGGGCAAGTGGTATCTTTGAATCTCGCTGATTCAGGCTCTGCGAAGTACTACTAGGCTATGAAAAACAATTACTTCTTGCAAAAGTGTAGTAGAAAGGGCATATGTTTTTTAAACTATTTTAGAGCTTGTAGCACTGATCATTTGATCATTTTTGTCGCATCACAGTTATTTTCTGCACACGAGGGCTAATTAGATCGGGACGTACAAGTTATTGCCGATTCTGAATGACAGGCTTGTTTTTATACTCATCGAAAGGTTGGTGCGCTAACCCCTGATGGGGGACTCCCTGCGGTAGCAATTTTTTTCTGTGGTAACGTCGCCGTTTCTGTTGTACCCCAGTGACAGGAAAGTTTTCTGACAAGGACGAATCAGGTATTGAACTCGAGACACCTCTAAACATCCTTTGGTACTTTATGCGAGTATCTTATCGACCTGGGTAACCACTTGTAGCACACTTAATGCTGATGCAGTGCTACTTTTTATTATGAAATGGCTAATTTTAAAGGAATTAGAATATCTTAACTACTTACATCTGTATTTACTAGCCACAGCAGTAGCTTTGAATAAGCATGTAATGCAACCCCATCATGATTTCAGCATAAAAAAAGAAAGGGGATTTTTTTTTGTAAAAAGAAAATTAAAAAGATTCCAAAAACACTGACAGAATGAATGAATGTGAGAAATCACTTGTTATTTACCGAAGTTTGTCTATATATTTTCATGTATGGTTGATTGAACACTGATTACTGAAAAGAGAAGCAATGTGAGAAGTACATAATAAGAAGTACATACCATATCACACATACATAGATTCATTTTGTGAAATAAATGCAATACAGTAGAACATTGATTAATCAAAACAACTGGGGACTGGGGGTGTTCGGATAACCGATCATTCATGATAAAGAATTGTATCAGTGTCATAGGAGCAATATGAAACAAAGAAAAAGTTGTATTAAACACATAACTGCATATATTTTGTATCACACGTCTTAAAAATAACACAGAGAACTGTCTAGCCTAGTTTGACAAGTTCAAAATGGCCATTAAAGTAGGCCTACAGTTTAGAAAAAGTCCAAAATTTTATTTTGCTTCACTAAAAGCGCTAGTGGAACTTCTACATACAGCAAAAATTTGAATTTTCTGTCTGGAACACTTTTGGTTAACAGATGTTTCGGTTGATCAGTATTCTGATAATTGATGCTCTACTGTAGTATAGAATTATCACCTTCATACTGCATTGCTCAATGGATATAGTTTTGCAAGGAAAAAATCGTATCAAAATATTTAATGTAAAAAATGTAGAAAAAGTCTCAATATTCTTTACCAAAAAAAGTTGTTCAAATTGGTTTAACATAGCATAGTGTCACATAAATTAACTAACATATCGCTCAAAACAATCAGAAACAGACAATCAGAACAAAATGATGAAATTTTAAATGAAGTTTAGCAAAATAAATGTTTACCATCAGGTTTTCCCGTCCAGAATTCATCCTCCTCCCTCTCTAGAACTTCTAACCAATGTTGCTCTATTTCATTTATATCCTCATTATCAAAAAGTTCCTTGAGAAATAGAAATTAGTAACATAATATAAAAATTATGCATAGGTGTATAAGTAAACATGTTTCAGAACTGTATCATTCACACAGGTGTCAATTCCCAGATGTGAAAAATCTGTCACGTGACAAAATATTTTGCTGCTGAAAAAACATGTGATACAAATAAAAAGGAGAAATAAAGATTTTTTGGGGACTGCATAAAATGACTATGCCACCTGTTTTCTAGGACATCATATTTTTCCATATTTTTGGGACTGCCCGATTTTTCTAAATAAGGTTTTTTCTGTTATTTTTTTCAATGAAATCTACGTGAATTTTTGTTCTTCATTGAAATCAAGGATTGGAATTATTATGGCAACTTATAAATTATGTTCTGTCACGCTAAACTTTTTTTTCATGGAATTCATTTTGATTAGCTGTTTGCAATAGAGCTTCAATTCCCACTATTGGAAATTTTTTGGTGATTTCCCATATCTGAAATCCCAATTTTCGTATTTTTCTCGAAATAAACATGGTCAGCCTAGGATAGCAAGGACAGGGATTTTTAAAAATTTTTTTAATTTTTTGCAAAGCACAATTTGAGCATTTTTCTATTATGATACAAAAAAAATCTGATTAATCTAGTTTCCAATCCGAAAATTTTAATAAGCTACAAAATCAAAAGGAATCTAGGTAAATTGGAAGCATTGGCACCTATGCATTTATACGAGATCCTCCGACGGGAGATAGAAAATTTTAAAAACAAAAAGCACAATTTTTTTTTATGTTCTCATTAATTGCAATAGACCCAAATAAAATTGTCAAATAATGAATTATTATTATTTTTCATAAAATAGAACATGTTCTTTTGATAACTAAGCTACATAATAGAAATTGTTTGTATTCACATAAAAAATATTTAAAAAAAAAAAAAAGACTTCTGCAGTTCTATCAATTGGCTTGTAAGATAGATGTATATTGAATTATAAATGCCATCATAATCCCTATTTCTCTTTTCCCTACCTGATATGTTAGGCCTATATATACGAAATTTCTAATTAAAAACTGTTTACCTGAGATGGTTCATGTTGCATTTCAAGAGTCTGAGATGGCCATGGCCCGATAGATGTTGGAACTGAATTAAAAACTCTGTGCTCTATTCTATGCATGATATTTTTTGATTCATCCTAAATAAATAATTAAAGTAAAAGTGAGAAAAAAGCAAAATCAAGAAGATAACAGAGTTCCCATGAAGATGTAATTACACCTTGTGAGACACATCCATTTACAATAAAAATACACTTAAAAATTTCATTTTGCAAATCAATTTTTTAAATCAAGATTCTATTAAGAATTTAGCGAATAAGGATAAGCTCAAAATGAATAAAAACAAATGAAATGAACATATAGGTTAACCCTTTCAGTACCACATTATGTGAAAATAAAATAAATATCGTGAAATTTTTGGCATGTCATTTTAGTCCTAACTACAACCTAAAAACCAAATAAATAAATAAAATAAATTAATTAATTAAAAAAATAAAAAATCATTTAGTACATAATGATTCAATTAAACTGGTACTTGAAAGTTTCAAATACAAATGCCCCTACAGACAAAATGCCCAAAGGGGTGGCTGAAAAAAAAGATGCCCATAAAAAAATATGGATGTCTCGAATAAATATCTAAAATATATCAAAAATACAGCAACCCAATAAGAGCCATAATAAAACAAACAAGGCCTTCGTAGCCATCACGTAGAGTAAAATTCGAACTTTCTGGATTTTTTGGCCGATGCGATATAAAGTTTTTGTCTTTTGACGTTTCTTTCGCACGGGTGGCAAACATTTTCATGAAATAACTTCATAACGGCGGAAAGAAAGGCTTTTACTTACGCCTTCTCCCTGCTTCAGTCACATTGCTCCATTGGGATTGGTCCATTGAGCAAGATTTCCCATGTCTTAAAAATCATGAGATCGGCACCCATGCACTATCCGCAGCCTTTGGGGACAACTTCGGCCAATAGGAAAAATCTTACTCAACGGACCAATCTTGATGAAACAGTGTGACTTGAGCAGGGAGACGGCATAAGTAGTAGCCTTTTTCCCAGCCGTTAAGTAAGTTATTTTTTGAAAATGTTCACCCCACATGTGTGAACCAAAACATCGAAAGACTTTACGACACGTTGCCAAAAAACCGAAAACTTTGAATTGGAAAAACCATTAAGTTTTGTAGAATTTCGTAATTATCAAATTTTTATGGTATGAGGATTATAGCTGTCCATGTAACTTCTGCGACACTTAATAACGGACCATGTTCAGACAATGGGAGTAAAAGAAACTGATTGATAGAATTCATGACACTGTAATTATTCACCATGGTAAGAGAAAGTTGGAAAAAAAAGCTTAAATGTACATAATACGCTATAATAATAATAATAAACAATTCAAATACATGTTGAATAATGTATAATAAGGAATATTTATTTATTTTATTATAAAGAAAGCCATAATTAGTTTTATACATTCATTAAAGAACATTTTGTCAACACAAACAGTGTTTTACTGTATCATACAGCAGCATCATGTCGTAAACACTTTTACAGAGGGGGGGGGGGGTCAAACATCTAAAATTATTTTTCAACCTATGGTCCAGGTCTATATGGTCTATCAACCAGACGATGGTACAGGTGGCACACAAGCCGACTCAATTATTTTTTAATTCTAACTAAATTAAATTTTCTTTTATTGAAATTAGAAATATTCTTATGGGTTCAAATAAAAATTTGTCTTTTACACATAGGGTAACCTTATCTAAATGAAGAAAATATTATAAATCGATATATATAAAATTGATAGTCTGTGTGTGACTGTTCTCTATACAAATCTACAATTTTGGACCAATTGTCGTCAAATTTTGCATATACATGAAACAGGACCCGACTTGAATGATAGGCTTGCTTTAAAAGTTTGTCAGAGCAGGGCAAATACCTGAAATGGGCAAAAATCAGACAGGCAAAAACGGTTCATAGGCCTCAACAATGATTATCGGAATGTTCTCTTTTGTTACTGTGGTTCCTTAACAATGCATCTCAGACATGTTTATTCCTTTAGCATCAAGCAGGGTAAATATGCTACACTCAAAAAGGAGGGCAATTATGATACACATTAAACACTTCATTGTTGACCAAATCAAACCTAAAAATATGTTTGAATTGCTCGTTTCTTCCTCTTTTCATGTCCATCTCTTAAAAAATTTGAAGCATTTAAGGCAATTGAAAAAAAATTGTGATACCTACATTTTTGGAGTCAAGAACTTTTGTGAGGTACATACAACTTTTACTATAACTTGCTGTAAAATAAAGATATCTATTATTGATGCATATAAAACTGTTGGGGAAGAAATTTCTTCTTTCAGGCTATATTTACATTTACATTAATATCATCTCTGTGTGGTGTTTATTTAGCTGCAAAGTAGAAGGGCAAATAGTAGGAGCGGTTCAAAATGAAGGGGAGATCACATTAATGAAATGAAAACAATTGAAAAAATGACAAATGTATTAATAGTTTCAAAAATTTACACGATTACTTTATTTTTCTACATAATCACCATGTCATTCCAAACACTTTTGATATCGTGAAACAAGCTTCTTCAAACCTTCTGCATAAAATTCTGCCCCCTGGGATTTCCTCCAGTTTTGCACTGAGATTTTTAATTTCTCACTTTCTTCAAAACGTATAGACGCAAGGAAGTTTTTGAGATGTTGGAAGAGATGGTAGTCACTGGAGGCGAGATCAGGATTATAGGGGGTGGGGGGGGGGGGGATGATAAAAAAAATCTCCCATCCGAATTTTTGAATTGTTTCCGTAGTGTGTGCGGAACGTGCATTATTGTGAAGGAGAACAATTCCTGAGCTTAGCATTCTCCGTCAACTGGTTTGAATGACACGGCACAGTTCAGAAAGTGTTTCACAATAGATTTGTGATATGATGGCTGTTCCAGGTTTCATAAAATCAATCAAAAGCACACCTAAATACAGAATCCCACAGATCCCAGAATACAGTTGCCATGATTTACCTTTGAGACTGGATTTGTTTAAATTTTTTCGGTTCAGGTGAACTGGAATGATGCCACTGCATGAATTGTTGTTTCGTCTCAGTATATTGATGTATGAAATGCACGTTTAATCACCAGTGACGATATGGGAAAGAAATCTGTCTCCATTGTGGTTAAAGGGGTTGAGAAAAACATGTGCAGATGCCATTCTGTGATCTTTGTGAGCATTTTCGGTACCCATTGTGCACGCAGTTTCTGATAACTTAGAGTTTCAGTCATGATTCTCAACAATATTGTCCTTGAAACTGCTGAAAATTCTAGAGAAAGTTTGCTTATCGTAAAGCAACGATTTTTTTTTACTTTTGCATTCACACACTCAACAAGATCAGTCCAGACACTAGGTCTGCCACTTCTCTGTTCATCTAAACATTTGAACGGTCTTCCTTTAACTAACGATACCATTGTCTCACTTTTCCTTCACTCATTGTGGTAGGCCCATATGTTTCACACAATTGACAGTGAATTTGAGCAGCATTATGTCCTCTTGCATTTAGAAATCTAATCAGTGATCGAATTTCACAACTGGCGGTATTTCTTACTACAACACTTATTTTAACACACTGTCTTGCGAAGATAGACGACAATCAAATGATGGCAATATGGTGGTTACATTCCCAACACACCAAGTAATGCTACTATGCATGCGTGAACCAATCGGTATTGTCATTCGTTTTTTATACATGACCGGCCCTTAATTTTGAATTGTGTCTCGTGTGATACACTTAAGAGGGCAAATATGATACACTTTTTAACAATTGCTTACATTATAGGTTATGTTTGTTAATCAGCTGATTCTATATACACACTGTTTTTATTTGTGCTTTGGTTTATTTTATTCAAGTTATGGTTTTTCCAAGTGTTTTAAGACCTTTTATGCTTATGTTTCTTGTTTCGGGTTAAGCCTAATTCAAGATTTATCCTGGCTTAATTAAATGAACTTGGTGTTACTAAAAGGTGTTGTGTACACAGCGCGTTTTAGTAACTTTCAAGCAATTTGGACTGTAAAAAGGTGAACAATATGTCAAAAAGCTACCACATCAGCAAAAATTTGCTTTCGTGGTTGTGCCCCTTCTGCGATTCTAAATGCTAATTATAACCAGACTTTATTAATGCTTTTGTCAAATCATTTAAAAATATATCTAAATAAATTTTCCAAGACATAAACATGTATCTAATCACTTAATTTGTGTAAAAAAATTCAATTTTTTACCACACAAAAATTTAGTAATTTGACATTGCTTTAGTATTTCTCATGACAAATATGCTCTAATTCGGACATTTAATGTCCGATTTGCATGATTTTTGGACACATGATAAATTACAATATTTGTGTGTCAAAAATACCCTCTCAGCTTCCATATACAATACAGGGGCTAAATAAAAGAGGTGTAATACATTTGCCCTTGCCTTGTATTACAATTGCTCTTTTGTGAGGGCAAATATGATGCACATGTTTTTTTTTGTTGAAAAAAGTACACAAGCTTAAAATAATACTGTAAGCATTTTTACTTCCCTCCTAAAGCTGAATCCAACACTATTTTTTTCTATTTTGTATCATTACCGGTTGAGGAGAAAAAACATGCAAAAGTTTATTTTTTTGTATCATATTTGCCCTTCCTGACCCTACATGGTTTTTCACTTCTTCAATGTTACTGGTACATGGAGAAAACCTGGGCAGCACCGGGTATTATAGCGAGTATTAAATATGAAATAGATTGTAACCAAAAATGCCATTTATGACAAATTTACTAAAATTGCTGAAGAATCAAGAAAGAAAGAACATCAGCAAATCACAGTAAACTAAAATGTATTTCATCAAAAATTTAAGATTTTTAAAATTTAAGATTTATCATTACTGGGGATCACTTTCAAGATGGGAAACCGATATGAAATACAGCAAAATATAGGACAATGCCAATTATCATCAAAAATAAATGCTGCCATAAGTCAACAAAGCCACCAATTGTTGTTGAAATAGCTGAAAATTTTGAATCAGTAGAAAAGTGAAGGACTACTGGCACTCGCAGGGAATTGAAATATAGTTCATGGCAAAAATATTGAACATGACAAAATATGTAAGATCTAAGCTGAATATTTATATTTTTAGTCATAATAATCATAGTATAATTTATATGTTATGAAAGCTGTCTCCATTAACCATTTTAAGTAAATTACAAATTTGAATAAGCTTCATTGAAAAAAGCGAGAAAATTGTATGAAATCGGAATGGACAAAAGCACAGGAATGTCCAATAAAATATGGATGTGTATCACACTATTCATGCTGTAAGTTAGAGGTTCGTAGAACTGTCTCAGATATTTTGCTGGCTCTTTGGATTCAGAAAGGTTGACAAACTCTGATCTAACTGAATTTTATTAATTAACATATTCAAAAAACCAGTTGTCCCACACTTGTGCTGTCATCTAGTAATCGTAAAATTGTTATACAGCCTTTATACTTCAAAATACCAACACCCAACATGACAAATCATTACATACATATATATATCATACATATGTAAGGGATGTGTTATGGAGGTTAAAAACTAGTAGTACTTCAAAGTACCTTCAGCAGTGAAAGGGTTAATACAATGCATTGCGTCAAAAATTTTATAATATGAAGGAATTTATTAATCATAGTAAAATAGATGCATATATTAGCCATATTTTTTTATGAAGACTAACCCGAAAAGAATCAAATGAAATCTCTAGTGTCTCTGATGGCCATGGTCCAATCGATGTAGGAATAGAACTACATACTCGAGGCTCAGACTTGAAACTGCTATCCACAACATCAGCCTATGTGAAAATTAAAGAAAATCGAATGGGTGTAGTAGTTATTCATTCCATCAGGTGACAACAGCATTATCATCATCTTAGAAA
This sequence comes from Pholcus phalangioides, assembly GCF_987345545.1. Taxonomy (NCBI): domain Eukaryota; kingdom Metazoa; phylum Arthropoda; class Arachnida; order Araneae; family Pholcidae; genus Pholcus; species Pholcus phalangioides. The sequence continues at coordinate 83,809 of NW_028301628.1, read as the reverse complement.
CAATATGATTACTTGGTTCAGTATAAAAAATAACAACAATAAACATGAATGCAGCCAAACATTGCATTAATGAAGTTTAAAAAAATATATTTACTTTGCTATATCCAATAAGAAAATATGAATCGTATACCATACAAAATCATAAAACTTATTAGCACATTCACAACTACTTCAAAGTACATCAATATAATAACTATAACTTAAAAACATAACAGCATTACAAATTAATTGAAACTATAATTATGAGCCCTTAAAATTCTGACTCAAAATGTCTATCTTCTATAACTCATTATTGTTTGGCAACTCATTACTAAGGGAGAAATAGACTTTGACCAAATAAACTTCCCACCATAGGCAGATACAGAGGCATCCCCCCCCCCCCCCACCAGAAAAAATTATATTATTGGCATAGGTAGAAGGGTGAGATGAACACATTCACTGCCACCCCATTCACTATGCATACTCTCTGCAACCCCCCTCATTTGAGGAGACTGTCTGCTTATGCTTATATATCAATAAAAAGACACCATTTTACGCACATGTAGTGTCGATAAAAACTTACTTTGGCTTTGCTCCTCTCCTTTTCTAATATTGTTTTCTCCACCGCTTTCAGCTCTTCATGTAGACAATTCCAAAAACAACATCTAGTTGGATCATCATATTTCATCTGCTGCAATTTTTATTTAGAAAAAAAAAAATTGATGAAGATCTTCCAATTAATCATTTATTTATTTGCATTGCCTTTTATCAGTGGAGCTGATTTTTTTTATTGTGGCTCCCCCACACACACACAAAAGCATAGAACAAAATTTATCAAGGGCATCATGCTGAGCCAAGGACTTATTTAATAATTAGAATCAGGGATTTTTTTCTTTTTTGTTCCTGTTGTAATATGCAAACAGTATACAGAACTAAAATTCTTTCCCTTTTTTTTTCATATTGAGAGAAACAAGTTAATGAAAGATCCTCTTCACAGTTAGTTCTGGCAAATTTTTTTTTTTTACAGGAAAAACATTTCACTGGTTAAAAGTAATTTTAAAATTTACTACGCATATACAAATTATTGCTATTGGAGGCCAAAGGTGCATAATTGTCAATCATTTGAGAACCACTGCTTTATGATTGGAAAATTAAAAGTAAATGGAAGAATCTAATTTAGCTTAGGCTATGTTTATGTTTTGATCTAAGGAATCTTTTGGTGTGTTCAGCACTGATACATGTTTCATTTATGCTTAAAGCAGAGAGAGGGAAGAATTTTGCTGTCTTTTTTAACTTCTGCATTGTGCTACTGTGTGGAATTTCATGTTTTAAAGTAGCAGAAAAATTCTGTTTTTATAGGTTTTTCACAGTGTTGATAACATACCAATAAAAAAAGCTATATAGTTATTCAAATTTTTTAAATTCTGTTCACTATAACCATAACTGTAAGTGCATTCTTAATGCCATCCACAAAATATTTTCAAAAACCTACTTCTAAACAGGTGCACATAAATTTCATCCGTATACTTCAAGTATTGTGGTCTCTGCGGACTTGTTTATAGATGAAGTTATTCTATGACATTTTTTACTTTGTTACTTAAAACTTCAGGTACTTTCACTTCTGATTTGGAAAACAGCTTTTATTACAACATTGCAAAACCATGTAATATATCTTTTTATAAATAAATTTGCAAAACAAGCACATTTTCTACACATGTTGAGCAAACAGGTGAACAAGAGACTGAATATAAAAAAATAGATGCTTATAATAGCAGTTCCTGTCCAGGAGTCCTTTGAAAGATTTCTGAGGGTCCCAGAGTTTGGATGCTGGAAAAATCACCATATATTTTTATGTTACATACCTACTGAATTATATTCTTTCTTTCTCTGAAACCAAAAACACACAACTCTGGTCTATCACCCTTTACTACCAAATGAGTTGTGCTGGAAATGTCCACATGAACAGTCTGAAAGGATAGTGTTTTGTGTGAATGTTCAGTGCTGCCATTTATTTTTCAAACTATGAGTGAAGAGTAATGATCAGATATAAGTACCATTGTAGGCCTGTTACTCTTTGTGGTGAGACATGTTGGCAACAGGGAGATTGCCAACATTCACATTTTGAAGTTGAGAACCATAAAAAACCAACTTCAGCTGACCACCATGATCCCGGTTGGGTTCAAACCCCAGGACCTTGCAATGCAAGTCCATTACTACACAGCTGCTGAATCATATTCTGAAGAGGAATTCATGATTTTCATCTTATTTGGCATAAAGAGTGTGTAAAAACATTAGAAGATTTTGGACTAAGAATAAGCATTTCGTTAACCTATATATATATATATATATATATAGTTTAACGTGTGTGTGTGTGTATATATATATATATCATCCACTTAATTTATTTTTCTTTTAGAGCTGTAAGACTAGAAACAGGAACCCTGTAACTAATCTAATTGCATACTGAGATTTGACTCTTAACATCTGAATTTCATGTGTACACCGAAACATGAATCTAATGATTCGCACAATAAATTAACAAATTTTTTCATTAGTATTTTCTGAGTCGTGTGCAAGGCATTGAAATAAATTCTATGTATTTATCAAGCAAGCCCACATGCAAAAAAATATATAAAATGTTTTGAAAACAGTTTTTGATGAAATTTAATGTTATTTTCTATAGAATTAAAATTTGGTTTCCTCAAATATTTTATAGAATCTATTAATATGCAAAAGGAGAAGAAAAAACTAAAATTTTGTAAATCTAGTAGTTATAAGATTGAAAAACACACAAATCATGATAAATTTTCACCTTATTTTCATGTAAATTGTGAAGTCCACATGCAGTAGAAGTTTCTTTAGATATGGATCTAAGAAAATGTAAAAATCATACTGGTATTACCTAGATAAATTGTGATATAAAAGCATTTCAATTATATAGTGTGTTCAATTATATTGAGTGGTTAGAGAGCTAGCCTCTCACTGTGCATGTCCAAGTCTGAATCCCTGTTCGGGTATGGATGTGTACTAGCACTAACAAATTCCTGGACAGATGATAAAGATCTTTTGGTTGATGATCACATCCTGAATTTTTTTTTTCTTCAAATGAACGAACATTATGGTTTCTCGAGCAGTATTTCTAAAAAACTTGCAATGGATCCAGAAACAAATCAGAATTCTCAATATCCTGAGAAGGATTTCATATTAATCTTAAAAATTTTAATTGATACATCATATAGAAGGCTCCAAATATTTCAGAAAAGTTTATTGATTAATGCTTCCCATCAAGATAAGAAGCAAACTGACTGAATCAAAAAAGTTTAGAGGGAACAGTTTAATTTTTCATAATTTGTCTCAATGAAAGAATGCTTGAGAAACATGAAAACAATTTTTTTTATATTAAAAACCTGCATTAATATAAATCCTCAGTATTACCAAGAAAATGTGAATTTTAACTGAATTTACTAGCTTGAAAAAAAGCAAAAGCAGAATCTATTCAGTTGGGAATGAGAGTCATTATAACATAAACTGGAAACACCAGGCAAAATTCTGATGACCAAAATTTCAACTTTAGGTCCTCATAAGTCATTGATCATTCTTTAACAAACAGGTAAGCACAATAAAAGCACAATGGTAAGCACTGATAAAGTCGAAAGAAATCCTTTCATTGTAAGATGTATTACCTCAGAGAGAGAACAGAGGGATATATACATTAAGGTGGCCCTTATTTTTCAACTTTTTAAAAGTTTAGCTCTCTCTTCTCCCCATCTTGTTTCAATCAAAAAAAAAACAAAAACAAAAAAAAAATCGGTGAAAAATTTTAGCCCAATCGAACAACTGTTAGGCGACCCTTAAATGCCTTGAAGTTGAAACAGAGTAAACAATGCTAATTCCTATATGCAATGAGTAATTCCATTCAAAAGCAGTATACTCTTCTTTATCTCAACCATATTTTCTTCTTCTTACAGAAATTTATGAGGACACATCCAGGTAACCCCAGCAATTGTTTAAAAACATTCTGAACCCAATATCCCAAAAAATATTGTCCCCGGCAATGATTTGTTCCACACATTGTTGCCGGAGATCGTAAAAAATACCCAATTGATAAGTACTAAACCCTCTTTTAGGAAAAAAATAATGTTCAATGTTCATTCATTCACATTGTTTTGGTTCCATAAAAATTATTGCTGTAAATAAAAATGTGTTTCTCTTACACACGTTTTGTACCGTATTAAAAAACCTAATATTTCTCAAATTTTCCATGTTATTTCAGATATTTTCCGAATTGGGACAAATTTTTTTGGGAAATTGGATTCAGAATGTTTTTAAACAATTGCTGGGGTTGCCTGGATGTGCCCACATAAATTTATCTATGAATTAAAAAAAAGATGGTTGAAATACCACTTTTGAATGGAATTAATCATTGCATATAGGGAATTAACATTGCTTACTGTGCTCCAACTTCAAGGCATTTGAGGGCCATCTAACAGTTGTCCGATTGAGCTAAATTTCACATAGATTGTTTTTTTTTTTTTTTTTTTTTGTAGATTGAAACAGTATTGGGTGGTGGGGGGGGGGGGGAGAGGAGCAGCACAATTTTAACGTTTGGAAAATTACCTATAGCTAAGGGCCACCCTAATATACATGTTTTTGCTTATAAATGAACCAAATTTTGGAAAATGGTAACCATTAATGGACTTGACAAGCCATGATTTTGACAAGCCATAAACATCCTTGGGAGTCCTGGAAGGCATCACATAGGTGTCAATTCCCAGGCTCAAAAAATTTGTAGCTTATCATTCATAAAATGTTTCACACCAAAGAAAATATGTTATACAAATAAAAGGGAAAACTGGAGTTTTTAGGATTGCATAGAGTGACCACATGACCCTTTTTCCAAGACATTCCTGTATTTTTTGCCATCTTGATTTTTTTAATATAAAAATGTCCCTTTTTTCATATTTTCTACTTGAATATTTTATTCTATTCTGAAATCAAGGATTAAAATTATTTTGCCAACTTATAAGAGAAAATTATAAATATAAATATTGTATCTCTCCGTAGTTGGCAAAATCAGATCCTGGAAGTTTAGGCACTAAAAATGGTCAAAATAGGAATGCAAAAAGCCACGCAATGGACACAAGGAAAAATAACTAAAGCCTAGTTTTTTTAGTGTCCGAAAACCGGCTAAAAATTAGTTGTATTTATTCTGTTTATTGTTTCCATTGTAGCTTATAACAACTACATTATTTTCAAAATTAAATTGGTTTCATGCCAAAAATAAAATGTTTGTGGTCCCTCAGGATTAGGTCGATTCCATGGCCAGCATTACCAGACACGGAGCTTGTAGAGAAAATGATTGTGGGGACTCCTTTGATTTATGAATCATTATCACTTATATGTTGTATTATTTGGAGAGAAGATTCATTATCATTTTTATAGGTGAAACATGGCTACCATGTTTTATTGTTGTTAAAAATTAATTTTTTTTCATTCACATTATCTCATATGAAGGCATATTTCACTGGTAGGGCTCATTGTGGTTGCACCTACCACACGACTCTGAGGACGTCTTCGGTCATTTCAATCTAATACTAAATATGTAAAATAATGTTTCATTGTTGTTTGCAATGCATTTGTGGTGTAAAAAAAAAGGGTCCTGGGGCCCTTTCAACTTTTGCATTGCCCGTGTGAGCCAAGATATCAACTGATGACCTCTTGGGACAGTGATCAGTCAGATATAAATATATACATAATGCAGTCCAATACATGAGCAAGATATGTCATAAGGAGAAACAAACTTCTAATTTTAATACTTAAAATATTAATTCCCATATTTCTCCTGAGAAAATGTGGTCAGCCTAGGATTGCAGCAAATTAAGAGTATTTTTTTCAGGGATTTTTCATTCAAGCAAAGTACAATTCAGGGATTTTTATATAAAGATAAGAAAAATGAGAAGAACCTGGTTTTCGACCGTACGATTTTAATAAGGCTAAAAAATTGAAAGGCTTTCAGGTAAATCAGAAGCATCCGCATGTATGGAGTAAGATAATTACCTTTTTCCAGCTGAAGAAGCTTGTGTTTGAAAACAAGCAAGATTTGAATATTCAGCATCAGCAATAGGAAAAACTGCAGCTGTTGCATCAACAATTGGAAAACATAAATCATTTGCAGCACTGACAACTGCTGAAATCGATAAAAAAGACGTTTAAGTTATCTTTGTTAAAAATTACCGCAGCAAAACGAAAATTTATGGCAATTCCAGACCTAAAAAATTATGCAATTTGAGATCAAATGATATTCACAAAAGCAATGTAGCTCACCCAAAATGAACCCTGAAAAAAATTTTAGTACATTTTTTAGTAAAATAAACTATGATAAAAAAAAAAACATCACATTCAACTTGAATAAAATTTCTTTTTCATATTAGGATTGGAATAGTGAACTAAAATTCATAAATGCAGAAAAATCAACGAAAAATATAAAATGTTCTATAAAAAAAAGTAAGAAAAAAATTACAGTGGCATCTCTATAATAGACACTTCCCATTAGCAGACATCTCCCACTAACAGATACTTTTGAACAATGTAAAACAGGGCCTCAACGTATTTTGCTATAAATCAATAGACACTCCCCATTAGTGGGCCCAAAATTTTGATCAAGTGGGTTCGCTACTGAGAGGTTATACTGTGGTAATTCACTGATCCTATTAGTTTTAATTTGAAAATAATATTCAAAATTATTTTTCTACCTGAAACACATCTAATTATTATTAATCTACCTGAAACACATCTAATTATTATTAATCTACCTGAAACACATCTAATTATTATTAATCTACCTGAAACACATCTAATTATTATTAATCTACCTGAAAATACCTGTAGTAAAGATGCATATACTGATTTTTGAAATATTATTCAACCTCATTATCTGTTTAATGATATGATTACTTCCAAAAACAAATATAGGGTGGACATAAGTTTTTAGTGATACTTTTTTTTACTTTCCTCTAAAAAACTTTTTTGAATAACAAGATAAAAAAAGGAAGTGGTAATTCTTTAGACACCAAGTCATTTGTCTCAGAAACTTCTTATAAGAAAATATAGTAAAACCCCTTTTAATAGACACCCCTCAGATGCGGTCAACCCTCTATTATGGCCAAATAATAGAAGTATAATAAAAGTACGCTTTGCCCAAGTATAATAAAAGTATGCTTTTGAAACTCCTGAATAACGGTCATCCCTCTCTTACAGATGAATTTTTTTGTAACACAAGTGTCTACAAAATAGAGGTGTTTTTCTGTATTAAAATTTAAAAAGATAGCCCCATTTCAATTATAATATAATTGATATGTGACTAACTCCTCACAAGTCTTGAAATATTGCGATTTTCAAAGAAACTGAACTCTTTAAATGGTTATATTAGAAATCACTACCCCTTCCCCCTCCGAATGCCATATCTAGGGTAAGGAGTATAATGAGTAAGTAAGCCAAAATAAAGGGTACAGAGAAAAGTGTTTCATTGAGAAATCAACTTTATAAAATATCTGGACTTGTCAATGCTCAGATAAGAGGTCTTTATAAGGAGGTGAGATATATTGTCAATGCTGCTTAAAAAGTTAATGATAATACAAGACCTTGATAAATTCGTATTTTGCAGGAGTAGCAGGTCTTTGGTACAGAAAAAAGTCAGCAAGTAACTCTATATCAGGGGTCCAAGCACAACAGGTTTATTAAACACATATACCTAACATTGCACTTATACCCTTTATGTTTAGACCCTTCATATGCAGCGAAATACCTATACAATGAAACTCAAGAGTTTAAAGAAATGTATCATTACAAACAAGTTATTGTTATAGATGGAATACATTAACACAATGAAAGTGCATCAGGACCAGAAAGTAATGTCGTTATGTGGGACAGTATCGTACATATAGGATTATCACTATATAGTGTAGCTTTGTTACCTACACCCGACATATTTTAATTAAACTCAATCACTTCATTAGGCTTATAGCTGATTACTTGATATGGTGAATATAAATGGTTGGTGGCTTTTTAAGATGTGATAGAAAAACAACCAACTAATTATGCTTACAGGAGGAAGCTGAAGTGCAGATAGTCGGGGCAAATGATGAAGCAAGAAGAGGGTGAGTAACTGCACAGGTTGGACTAGTCAACTCTTCCGCAGAACACATTGCATTAACTTGAATTGGAGCTGGGCCCCTGATGAAGTTCTTCTGATAGCGTGAAATAGGACCATATTTAGACACGAGTGGTGGCCCGAATGGAATAAATTCATCCTTCTCAGAAAAAAACAAGCTGCTATTCAGTGCATCCCTGTAATTATGTAACAATATATAAAATATTTGATTTCTTAAAATGATTGTAGCACAAGTATTGATTGCTAATAAAATTGGCAGCTTTATAAATTCAAATATACAAAGGTAAAGCCAAATTTAAATGAATGATATAACACTATAAAATATAATTATAAATTATCATATACAGTGACATCTCAATATAATGATACTCTGTGGACCAAGGAAAAAATATTGTTGTAGAGGGATTATTGTTATATTGAGAGACAGCAGTTTAATAGTAGAGTATAGACATTTCTGAACAAGACAACTGATTTTTCATTTATTAAGAAAGTGTGTGAAATTCGAGACAAAACTTGAATTTTATGAACTACTTTTACCTTACTACTACTATTTTTGGCACAGACTTTGCTAATTAACCCAACTGTCTCCAAGAATGTGGCTTTCTCAAAAGAAGTGAAACAGTTGCATCTACTACTACATAACTACTAAACCAGACATGCACCTCGTCCATATTCCTCTGCGGAACTTCTAACGAATTGGTACATGTTGGAATGTGTGTTTTTGTACAGTGAACCTTCTGTGAAGTTTGCTCCTGTGTAATGCTTGTTGTGTGTAGTGCTGCCAATCAATTTTTTAAACTATGGGTTTTTCTTAACTCAGTGAGTGAAGTGTAAAGAATGAATAATTGTAATGCTGTAGGCCTGTTGCTCTCTGCAGCGAGACTTTTTAATGGGGAGATGTTGGCTTACATTCATACTACTACTACTTCTCCCCCTTCCTGCTGAGGAATTTTGTTGGCAGCCATGGAGAAAGAACAGGGTCCCGTTAATCAAAAAATTATTTTATAACTTTTAATAACATCAAACACTTGTCACCGCTACAAAAATAGTTAATACTAAACCATGCATGTACCTCATTCTCATATTCCTCTGCGGAATTTCTAACGAATTGGTACATGTTGGGATGTGCATGTCTGTGTTAATGAACCTAACGTGAAGCTTGTTTCTGTGTAATGCTTGTTATAGTGCTGCCATTTAAAACATATTTTTTGAGCTATGAGTGAAGTGTAATGTTTGAAGATTTTATCTTTGTAGGCCTGTTGCTCTTTGCGGCGAGACTTAATGGGGAGATCGGCTTAGCAAGTATCTTGTTGAAGGTCTACAGCAGTGGTTCTCAACTGGTGCTCCGCGTGCACTTCCCAGAGATCTGCGGCCACTTGAGGATAATAAAATAAATCAATAAATTTGATAAACAAACAAAAAAAGAGGCCTAAAGAGTACCACCATATAAATAATATACTATAAAGGGCTCCTCGAGTTAAACAGGGTTCTGCCATAGAAATTGTACACTGAAAAGGGCTCCGCGAGTCAGAGAAGGTTGAGAACCGCTGGTCTACAGGGTATTACTATCCGAAGAAGCAATCTGCCTGCTCTCTGCAGAGAGATTTTTTTCCAATGAAAGAACAGCTTGTAAAACAGTTGCATCCACAGGAGGCAACAACTAATGCTGAAGAAGATGAATAAAAAATATGCCTCTGTAAAAGGTAATGTAAATGGAAAAATCCCACAGAAAAAATCATGAAACCAATTAAGTCAGTCAGTCTGATGTGTGAAGATCAAAACTGATATGTTCTGAGATGACACCACTACAGTGGTGTTTTTCAATTAGCACTTACACAAGGACCTCCCCCTTTGGAAGAATATGGAGGGAATCCTTGGATACCCAAGGCTATTTCACATATTCACTTGGTGCACTATATATTCATTCTAATTTCTGCTTGTTCTCAGATACATCTCATGGGACCCCTTGAAAAAAAAAGTTAATCAAAGATTGCATGTATGATGATCCCTTGGGTGTGATTGTGTATGGAACTAGCTGTAATATCCCTCGCTTCCCGGGTATATACTCTCTATATGCTGGGAGCATTGAAGAAGTGACAAACCATTGTAAAGGCATATACACATCTGAAAAACATTGTTAAGGAACCACTGTAATGAAAGTAAACATTACAAAAGTCATTGTTGAGGCCCAAAAGCCAATGTTGCAGAATAGTTTTTTACCCATTTCATGGTTTTCCCCAGTTCTGATGATATTTTAAAGTAGCCTATCGTTCAAGTTGGGAATCTGTTTGAAATATACAAAATTTGGTGACAATCGGTTCAAAACTGTAGATTTGTGTACAGAACATACACACACAGAAAAACAAAATTATGTATATATAGATTGTGTTAGTATTGTTTGTGTGTTGAATAAATTTTAAAGAAGAGGCAATGAGGAACACAATAGGAAATTTCAATGAATTTTTAAATAATATAAATGACTAATAGTTTCTGCCAAAGAAACTACCATAAGTCAATATTTTTGAGTAGCATGCCACGAGATTGAATGATTGCAGATTCTGGACTAAGTCTTTATATAATACGTAAACAATAGTTTCATTCACAAACCATGATAACTATAAATAATGACTTATTATTACTTATTAATTCATCATTGTAGAAGATGCCATATTTTTTACACACACATACACATAGAAGTATATTTTATTCAAAGCATACATTTTTCAGATGTATTAGTTTTTGATTCACTAGGTTTTGATTTTATTTGATTCATTACACAAAGTCCACTGATTAATAAAATCAAAACTGTGATGATAAAAATTTATTTCAATAAATGCGACAGGCACTGTAATTCTGGCTGCATCAATACTCAATAAGGTCAGGTTCACAGTGGACCAATACAATAAGCGATACAACTGCGGCATTAACACAGATTGAATCGGTATAGAATCGGTCTAGCGTGAACCCAGCCTTTTGCATATTATGAAACTGCAAGACAGTACTCACATTTCCATAGGAAATTCAACACTAGGACCAAACAACTTTGTTTGAGAAGAAGCAAGGGAACTGTTGCTGCTGTTGCAACTGCTTTCATACGATGAAGCATTAGAAAATAGATACTCTGATGACCAAGGTGAATAGTATGCTTGCCCGCTTTCACCTTCTTCTTTATATAAGAAGGGCTAAATAAAATAGATGCTCGTTAATTAAAATCATTTACATACTGAAAAATGCTGATGTATATGATAATTGGAAAAAATATATATATATTTTTTTTTTATGTATTACATATATATAGACCTAAATTTCTAAAATAACTTCAACTTGGAAATTATATGTTGAAATCATATGAATGTTAAAATGTTGATGAAAGACCTTTTTAGATATTATTCATCATTGTCAATTTTTTGTCTCTTTCAATGGCTATTAACTTCTGCACTAAGGTTCAATTCTCTCAAGACTGAATCTAAATCTATTTATTTATCTTTTTTTTGTGCTGCTAATACATATGAAATATTGAAACAAAAGCATACTGGAAGAATTCAAATTTTTTTTGCCATTTGCTAAAATATTAAAATTCTATAATTTTAATTTTTTTAAAGACCAGGGAGGGGAGGAACTAATTTTCTGAGATAAGACTGATGAAGCTGGAGTGGGTATGGAAGAACAAAACTAATATTAATTTGACCATCATATAAACTTTATTTCTAAATAAAGCAATTACGAGTGAAGCAAGTGTTTTAAATAAAAAAAGGGAAAAAGGTTTTTTTTATAATGGTAGAAGGATTTGGATGATCTAACAGCCCAATGGATGATCCTTCTACCTTTATACTCATGATAGCAGCAAAAACCTAATATTGTTACTTTTTTTGTTGAAACTATTTTTTATAGAATAGTTTTTAAATATAGTTTTCCTTTATTGTTCAGTTTTAAGGAATGATTTTTTTTCAATTTAGTTAATTTTTCAAATGATCTTAACATTTGCCATATAAATAAGCACAGCATTTTATGTATACGTTACGGTCATTGTAATAAGTCTAGGTACTCTGCGAAGTGCTTAGTGTCTGAATCTGAGGTCTTGATAATGTGAGAAATAACCAACCACTTTAAGAAATGTCCAGACTTTGGATTTAGATGATAACATATATATTGTAACAATCAAATAATAGTATATATTGATAATCAAATTTAGTGGATAAAAAATTCCCGCAAAAAAATATCGTTTTTACAACATATGATTTCCTGATGAAACGGAAAATGACATTCATGAACTGCTGGAGCTTCTGGTTCAAAAATTTGATGTGAAAAAATGCAATATTGCCCTTCCTAAGTTGTTTAGTCATAAGAGTGGTCTGGATTTTTAATAAACAACACTATCTCGTTAAAAATTCAAAATAAAGAACAGTTTTGTGAGTTTGAAAGCTCTCCAGATTCCAAGATTTTTAAGGGTTCTATGGCATTTTATCCAGCGGAACTCCAAAGAAGTAGTCATGGAACCCGAGCAACACCAGTTAGAAACCCATGACATAATATATTAAATTAGTTTTGGTTTTTATTTTTGCAAATTTTCAAAGATTTTGCATATTTAAACCATAGACATACCATAGATCGAACAGTTTTTTTGAATGAAACCGTGGGGTTCAAAAGAAGAATTTTTTCTTTAACCTAATGTTCACCTACAATATATGATGAATTAGTTATGCATTTTCTCTACCAGTAGGAACTGAATACAGATAATTAAAATGAAACTTTATTGCACAATATGTTATTTGATTTTGAAATATCATGTTAATTAGGATGTTAAATCTATTTCATGATTACATCAATTTATATATTCAAGAAAGTTAATGAATATACAATGGGTGTTAAATACAGTCAAACTTAAATACCTCCAAGTGCTTCTGGCATTTGATAGTGCAGTGAAACCTGTCTAAGATGAACACTGTATGAGACGTCTGAGGGAAACCAGTCTTGAATAGAATCAAAAAGATAGTCTATTCAAAGATTAGTACTTTGATGTGCACTTTCATAAAACAGAATATCATTTCAGTTTTTTGATGTTCCATTTAACACAGATTTCACTGCACTTTAAGTTATTAAAAATTCAAGATTTAAAACTTAGTGAATATATTTATGAAGATGATTAAAATTATTTCAAGATTTTGAAAATTCAATTTGAAGGGGGTTCAACTGTATCACTAATCATAATAACAAAAAAAAAAAAAAACATCAATCAAATGCTTCATCACACTCATGTTGATTTCACTAACAGATTTCCCTAGCAATAGTAACAGAAATTAATTTTGAGGAAAAAAAAAATTAAAGCAAGAAATTAAAATATAAAATACCATTTTTTCATCGCCTTTACACCTAGAGGTGGCACAAGGGGATTTCAATATTTTAGCTTTCTCTATTTCAGACAGTAGCTCCCTTTTTCTTTGGTGAAGCTGACTTAGACTTTGATGAGATAAAGCCTGAAATAAACAGAAATTTTCTATCGCTAAAAAATTTGGTGAACAATTCTATGTGGCACATTGAGCATAAAATTTATACATAAGGCATTAAAAAAATATACCACAATCAATAACGATATTTAGGTAAAAACAATACCACTGGTTGATATGAAGGCACATCAGGGCTGAGGGGTTGTGGAGACTGTGATGACAATTGATAGTAGGGTACAGCAGATATGCTAGGTATTGGGCGCTGCTGTGCTCCAGACTGACTTCCTGAACAATGCATTGCTATAGGAACTTGACAAGCAACCATGAGAGGCTGATCACCTGCTACATTAAAAAAAAAAAATAAAAAAAAAATAAAAAAAACTTGTATTCAGATAAATCACTGACACTCCTCATTGCAGGCAAATTTATACTGATAATATTTTGTGTGTTTGAGGTAAAAATAGTTAATTCGATTAATTATTATTTTTTTTTTGTACCACCAGCCATTTTCTGCATACCAGCGAAAAATAATCAAAAGATTGATTGCATAATCTGATGTTCAACATTTTTTTGACCTTCTGTGGAGCTCCACTGCAGAACACAAGTTCAGAACCCCCTGCCATATAGGAATATGGGCAAGGTGCATGGCATATGCGGTTAAGTAGTAATAGCAATGTGTTCTGCAGTCATTATATTGTGCAGTCCTGTGTGGATTGGACATTGTGATGGATTCACATTGCAAGAATCCAGGCTCAAACAGTGTTGATAGCACTGTGGTGGTTGGCTGAAATGGGTTTTTTGTGTTTTTCTAATTTTGAAGCGCAAATACAAACCAGTCCCAAATTTGAAAACGTTTCTCTACAGAGAGCAGTCAGAGTTTTAACACAATATTTACATAACATGAGATTCTGGCATTTGCCACTCTTTCTTCTAATATAAAAGACAAGTTAAAATGTCTCGCCACAGAGAGCGACAGGCCTACAACGATAATAATATTCAATCATTACACTTCACTCACAATTTCTAACATAGATGGCAACACTGAAAAAAATCAGTTATAACACTAGATACACACACTTCCAGCACAACCCATTAGTAGTAAATTGCCCCATCCTGAGGATCAAGGTTTGAACCCCATTGACAGCACAGTGGTGGCCAGTTGAAATTGGTTTTTGAGGTTTTCTAGCTTCGAGGCACGAATGCGAGCCAGTCTCAAATTTAAAAAAGTATTTCTGCAGAAAACAGGCAGACTTACAACATGATACTAACATAACATGAAAATTCAAGCATTTCCATCTTCACTTCAGAAAATGGAAGACAGATGGAATGGGGCACAAAAATGAAACCAGCACAACTTGCAAACATAAATGTTTAGTTTCACTTTTTATTATCATTCTAACCCTCCCAAAAAAAAAGACACTAAATTAAGATTTTCTACTGTGCTAATACAAATAAGAAGCAAAAATTCATGAGATTTTAATGAAATTTTTATTTCATCAATTTTTAAACACTCACCAGTTTTCAGAAACTGTCTTTCAAATAAATGCCTAGAGGTGGATACATCAGGTGGTGAAATCACTGACTGAGGCACACTAAAACTGTAAAAGAGTAGAGTTATAGAATGGGGATACAGTACGAAACAAAACTAAATTCTTAAGCATAGAAACAAACACATATATATGATATAAATATATATAAATTCACTTTTCAGCTTGACTGCAAACACTTGAAACTGGCTGGCTGTTTTCTTTGCTCGATGGGCTACTTACTGGTGAGCTTTTGCTGCAACTCACTGTTTTGCTAAGACTGTTTCGCTTGTTTTTTGCTCTATGCCTGTAACAATATATGACGGAATTTAAAATTGTGAATAAATATGCAAAACAGACCTCAACAAACAATGATAAGAAGTCTTTTTTTCTTTCTTATAGTCAAACTTGTTTAATTTGAAGTTAAAAGTCACTGCAAAAAGTTCTTATCCAATTAATCTATCCTGGATCTGCAAAATGAATTACTACGAATTGCAACTTAATAATCAAAATTCACATAGGATAATGTTTATCAATTATTAAAATTTTATCATCAGTTACAAAACTGTTTTCCAAACTTTAATAATTTATAATTGATCTTTCAGCCATTACATCATTCCACTGTTCTGAAATCATCATCACTAATGAATATTTTGATCATGTTCCTTGCTGCGGCAGAGAGTCTCCCCCGCTCCCCCCGAGGGCTTAATGCACCAATCTCTCTGTGAGATATATAAAAAAGGCAAAATGTTTAATGCTGTCATTCAAAATTTGCAATAAACTGTAGGTACTGGTCTAATTAGCCCTTGTGTGCAGACAATGAATGTGATGCGACAAAAATGATCAAAATAAGAATCATAATATTCTACAGCAGCAGTTCCCAACCTTTTTTGAAATCAATTTCTGTGGCAGAGCACATCAGGTCCCACCCCGTCTAATAGTGTTTAGGAGTAGTGTTACAGGATGGGGGGAGTGATGAGACAGACAGTAAGGGAATGTAAAGTTGAATTACCTTAACAATTGAACAATGTCCATACAATGCAATTTAATTGTTTTCAAAAAAACTCTTTGATTTCATTCAATTTTCATTTGCTTCTACTGGTATACAAATTGGCATGCAATGCACATTTGTGCTAATCTCCTCGTTAAAAAGTCTTGTAACGATACAATTATTTAACCATTGCACACTCATAAAAATTGATGGCAGCACTACCCAGAAACAAGCTTCACGATACACAAGGTTCACAACACATACACGCACATTTCCGTCATGGCCCCGGTCTTCAACCACTTGCTAAAATCTCATTGAGACAGAGTGGCGGGCCATGATCTGGTTAGGAGAAAGAGATATACAAGTTGGGAACTGCTGTTCTATAGTATGTGACAAATTTATAATAGCATGCAACAATAATAACTTAGGATAAGTAACTAATAACTTAGGATAAGTAACTAACAACTTAGGATAAGTTACTAATAACTTAGGATTCATATAAATAGCATTCATTAAAAACATTCAATTAAATAGTTTTATTCTTAAAGAACATTTTACACACCTCTCCAATTCTTCTTGAGAATGAGCAAATGTACAATTGATTCCTCTAGGGCAACTACCACTTTGAGCTAAATCTCTGCACATGCTTGTTTTGTATTTTGCATTCAAATTTTGTCTGTCTTCTTGATGTTTGCGACTCCCAAAAACTTGAACGAATTCGACTAGACCTTTAACCACAGCTTTTGCAGCCTCCTGGGCATGTCTTAAATCTTCCCATTGAGGTGCTGGCGCATCTTAAAATAAAAAAACCAAGCAATGATTTAGTTTTTATCATTATCATTGAGAACATTATAAAATAAAATTTAATTTTGATTTCAACACTTTCACTGCTATTTGATATGAAAAACCCAAAAATACATGTACAGTCGAACCCATTATAACCAGCCCAATATTAGTGCGTGCATTCCGTCTGGAACACTTTTAATTGCATGACAGTTCTGCTGCTTTTAGTGAGCAAAGTTTTTACGAATTTGCCGAGGAATTAAGATGGGAACTTGAAAAAAAGAAATACGAAAATGAGAGAAAATGCAAGAACAATCACAAAAATGTTTGAGTTAGTTTTACTGCTCTCCTGCTCTCTTAATAATTAAGATTATGCTCTTTCATGAGGGACGACATTCAATCTCATAGTTAGACAAAAAAGGATTTATCATCCTCTTTACATTAGTTGTCTATGTGCTATAATATCAACACTTTATCTAGAAGAAAGGAATGTCATAGAAAATAAAAATAAGCAACTGAACGACTAGAATTTAGAAGAATGGCTACTACAGCCCTTGTTCAACTTCTAATACAAACTCAATATGTTTCAATGTGAGAATCATCAGCTGAATTTTTCCTTTCCCATGCATTGCGTTCTTTATTTTTTGGGGGAAATGTCCAAAAGCAAATTTTTCACTAGCAAAGTTATGTAGAAATCAAGTAACTAGAAAAAAATATAAAAGAATATTTTGTATGTCAAACTATTGATATAATTTTACACATACTTACTTAAGCTAATAACATACGCTTAATTCACTTGCTTATCAAGTATTGATATGACAAACTCATAAATAATCACTTAATTTCCAAAATTTAATTTTTTTTTAAACTTGAAAACAGATTTAGTGAATGACTGGATTCAATGAGAAATTTTGTTAAAAATGAGCTTGTTATAAGCGGGTCCGACTATACATTTCAATTTATTTATATATAAGGTTAATGAAAACAATATGTTTGATTGATGAAAACCACCAAGGAGACACTGAAGTCCCACACTGGTTGTTACAGTGAAGTAAATTCAATAAAATTACAATTGTCATACAATATAAAATAGAATGGATTATCTATTTAAGCCTCTTCCAAGGTGACAGCAAAAGTATTAAACACAAAATACTTTGTAGATTTCTTCTAAGTCAGAAGACAATGCAATAATCATGTTTCATGTATAACACACCAATGTTTTGCACTTATGCAATATACCTGGACTGGGATCTATTGCTGCAAGTAATTCTAGATGAGGTCTCAAAGCTGACAAGTTCCCTGGATCCCCAGTTCGTTGAAGTGCAATCACAAGCTCTTGAACACTTTGAGCGAATGACTGTGGTGTTTGAAGCTGAAACAAACAAACGAAAAAAGACAACTGAATATGCTGAGAATTTTCCCCTGATAGTCGCAATTTGCTTCAAATAAATTTCTCAATAAATAACTGCTCATGATAAAAACCGACAAAGAATTTTATTGCACCTTGTCAATGATAGACTGCATATGTGACTTATGGGCAGTATCCCCATACAGTAGAGAAGACCACTGTTCCGGAGCAATCCTTAGGCCAGCCTCTGTTGCTATCTGTACAATTTGAGCATCATGTTCCCGTCTCAGAGTTTCATATGTGCGGAATTCTTCTTTTAGCTGCATTAGCGATGAATCACTTTCTCTCTTTGAAACCTGAAAGTAAATAAAACCATGTAAGCAATATAATAACTAACTGGCCAAAAGTCTATGATACACATTTTAATCAATCCATCGGTACATGAATGTAGTTTGCAGTACAATGCTCGCCACGATTAAGAATTTAATTTAAAAAAATCAAATAAAATCATTTTGAATTTCTTGCATAGATAGTGCTGCACAATTTGTATCTGCTTAACATTGGACATCTGAAGACTGCAAGTAATTAAGACTACTGCAAGCCGCACTAGCAAATATATCGATGGAATTAAGTATCGTTTAGATGTGGCTCAAGCTATAAAGCATGCTTACATTGAAATAGGGTAGCGTTGCACAAAAAAAAAAAACCAATAACAATTATCAGAATATCAACCAACATGTCACCAAGAACAACAAAGACTTAGAATATTTCGGACGATTATTTTCAATAAAAAATATGCTTGGCTCTTAAGAAATCTGACTGATGCCTAATTTTTTTAAATTTGTTAAACCCTGGTCAAAACTGGGAAAAAACCTACCAGACAAGTACATAAAAAAAATCAAATATTACAAACTTTTATTGGTTGAATAAAATTTTCTTTGCACACACACATTTTCTAATATTCAAAAATTTCTCATAATTTAGTAGAACTCAGCTATAAATTGCCACTTTTCATATAATTGTGAAGCTGATTTAAACTATGTTATCATCCTATCCCATCACAGAGTGTATAAGACAGACCTTTACCTTAAAACACGAAGCTCTATACAAAAGTTGCACCACGTGTCCTATGCTGGTTTTCGATGCCTGGGGAAAATGTGGTGTCAATCGCTGAACAACAAACATCACTAAAACTTTACGGGACAGAGCAGAACCATCTTCCAAAGCAAGCAGCACCAATTTCAACACTTCTTCTTGCATTGCTAAAATATATTCCGAAGTAATATAAAAAGTTATAATCTACAATGTTTTATAACATCATATATACAAGTACATAAATTCGAGTATGATGTGTGCATCTGATTTTTTCCGATAGAAAATAAATTTAAACAAAAGTGAAATTTAAATTATTTTCTGTATGAAGTAACCTGAACTTGACGCTTACTTTGGGATTCAATCATTTTGATTTCTTGATGTTAAAAAATTCATATTTTACTAGACTTATGTGTTCACCGAGCTTCACTTACAACTTTTTTTCAAAATGAAATTCTCTGATTAGGTTTTTGGTGTTTTTAAAAGGAATCTATATACTAGTGTCCTGATTGTTGCACTGAGTATTTGTTCCTTGCTCTATTAAAATGCACAACACTTCAATTGGATATTGGAGAGATATTTTCCTAAAATTTCCAAATCATCTGGCTTTTTTTTGGATGGTACTTGTCAATATCTAAAGCATAGTGAGCTTGTGTAATGCTGAGCTGACCCAGATCAAATACACACTACTGATTTGATATTATGGGCAGAGATATGAGAGGGGGGCAGGGGAAATCTGTATTGGCATCTGGAATTTTCTACATGATCGTTTAATTTGAATCTAAGGGTAGCACAAAATTTTCTGATTTCCTTACAGTGTGTCTTTCAACATGAACCAGTCTTTTAAGTTACAAGTCCCAAAAAAAGCACAAAAACCTTATTTGTGGCCACTTTTCTTGAGCAAAACCTTGCTTGGCTCTTAAGGAATTCAGCTGGGGGCCTTTTTTTCCTTTTTTAAATCCTGATATATATATGAATTGACATCATCATCATCATGCCTCCTCCCCTCAACCTTCACATCATTGCTGAATATGTATGTGTCATGTAGTAATATTAACCTTCATATCATTATCATCGCCCTCCCCCCTCCACCCTTTCAAATCTATCTCTGTCTATGTTTGACATAGAGAATTTAAATACCTACAGAGGGATGACTAGTTAATCAGATATCACTGTGCCAGCTAACAGTATGTACTATGATGAAAATCACTTGGCTTGAGGTCTGATGATCTTGTTTAACCGTTTAAAGGCTGAACGATGAACAAAATCACTTACTGTTTTGAAATTTAGAATTCGAGGTCCTTTTGCATGCCTATCCATAGATCAACTTCGAAATTTGATGAAAAATTTTTTTCCTTGTTTTTCACCATGTTCCATAAATGGAACATTGGCACTTTGGGCAAGGTGAAAGCAGAAACTGGTATCGCCTATATTCTCACAATTTTTTATTTCTGGATAACAGTTATCACAAGAAATTTTCTATTTTCTACTACAAATTCAAATTCGCATACCGATAATACACATACCGATTACTTTAACATAAAAATGCATTTAGATAATTCAATTTTTTTTTCTAATGTCCGTGATTAAAGAAGGAAAACATCTTTGATCAAAACTGTCTTGCCTTTTCTTGAAACTTGAGTGTTGCACTCCCCAAAGCAGAATGTGCCGAAATCTGTGACGTACGTCGCAGAACAATTACCGCTACTGCAGAACAATTTGGAAGAATTTTAAGAAAAAGTGCAAAAAACACGATTACATGTATGGGGATTTTTAGCGCAGAACATTTCCAGTCAGCCGAGGGCTCGTCGCAGTACTAAACATTCTGCTTTGGGGGGTGCACTTACATTTTGCTCCTTTTTTCTGCTCTACATCTTTTGAAGAACACGTTTCAGGAGTTTTCTAACACCCCATCCTCGTTGTTGCAAAATTACCTAGCAGTTTGCATAAATCAGTTGGAACTGTTGATACTAGATCATTTTCAACAATATCATCTTCATCCATGATGTTCCCATTTTCATTAGCACATAATTGGAGTGTATCTACATCCTCTAATTCGGAATCTGAAAGAGTTTCTAAATATCCTATAGCTTCTTCTCATGTGAGATATCATTTTGATATCGTTACACTCAGCTGAACACAACAAGACTATCTAAGATTGTCGGTTTCATTAGTCTGCAGTTCTACAAAATATACATTTCTAAGAATGCAAGAATAAAACGTACTCACCCAATATAAACAATCCCCCCAGAAAGCGCATTCCTCTGTGTCATATTACCCAGAATTAGCTCCTATAACCATGTCAAATGATGACAACACCCTGGGGTTCGAACGACAAAATCTACACTTCTTCGAGCACATTAAATATCCTAGAATCCCGCTCTCTTGAAAGGCCATATGGAACATGAATTTTTGAACGTGCGTGGCTTTTTAATGTTTAGCAGTACAAAGAAACTAATTTATTTACTTTGATTGATATATTAAGTGGTAGAAACACACAAAATAATTTTCAATTTACTTCAAAATTGAAATTTTGGTAAATTTTAATCGAAATAGGGGAAAAATACCCAAAAATGTAAAATTTCAAAATTCTGTCAAAAAAGTTTATATTAACCTGAAGTTTTCGAATTTATTTAAAAAAAATACTTTGAACTCTTCTCTAAATACCATAAAAAACCGGAAATATTTGAATAAATTTCTATCTGATATTTTTGCAAATAAAAAGTATGTTCTATTTATGGAACATTGGCCTTTAAACGGTTAAGGCGGCCCTGCTGATTAGATCAAACAACCCACAACACTTAATACAGATAAACCCAAATTTTCATTAAAAATGCATAATTGAAAACTTTCCGAGACTCAATTCTCCAAGGAATGAGATATGCTTGAGGCCATAATTGAAACATTTTTCTTACCTGGCCCAAGGAACTGGCATCCTCTTGCTCTTACAGCAGCCCACAGATTTGCAGAGAGTTGCTGTGGGTTTTGATGTTGAAGTATAAGCTCAGTCACTGAACGTTCACCAAGTGATCTTGCAGCCCGCATACCTCTGGTTCTGCCTTCTTCTTCGACCAGTTGACAGTTTATGAGAGTTACCAATTTTCTCTGCATTGGTCTGCTCAGTGGACTGTTCTGAGTATTTGATGCACCTACAATAAAGGAAGGAAACGAAACACATGAAGTGATGGCAAAAAACAGAGGGTACTCTAGATGCCAGATTGGTGACGGTGTGAATAACATTTTCTATGCCCATAATTCCACAAGCCGATTCACCCTTTAACAGATCGAACAAAAATATGCAATGGTCAATAAGTATAAATATACAGTGGAAAAATTTGACAACTGTGTTTCAAACCTTATCTGGGCCATCTTCCCAGGTGATTAAACTTAGATCTATAAGATACATTCACAAAAAAAGCTACTTGAAGTTGGCGAAACTTTGAAAGGCAAGGACTTAGCTACCTCTGAAGAAGATTCTGTGAACACATGTGAGGTTTGTTCAAAAAGTATCCAAACATAATTTTTCGTGCATAAACCAATGAAGCTAGGGAGGTGTGGGAGGAAGTGTGGTTTGGTGTGTGTGTAGTTGATCCTAGTGCACATGCTTTAATTTTTACCTGCCTATCAGAAGCTGCCAGTCATCGGCAGACCATGATGAGTAAGTCTAAGTGAGCACTGTCGAATTTTCATTTTTTGACAAAATGGCAGAAAAACTTAGACACTAATGCATTAAATTTTGCGTAAAGCTCGTGATTCCCGAGTGGAAACAATCTGCAAGATTCAACAGGCCACCAGACACAAAACAATAGCACCCCACTTATAAAGTAATGGTACTACCGCTTCAAAGATGGCCCCACATTAGTGGAGAGTGAAGTACGTTCCCGTTAGCCCTCAACATCCAGAAATGAGATTCTGGTGATGCAGATTGCTGAATCACGATAGAAAACTTGCAAACAAGGCTTGCAGCATTGAATCCATTCATTCCATTTTGACTAACGATTTTGGCTTCAGAGGTTTCGTCTGCTGGGGGACTGGCAGCTTCTGCATGCAGGAAAACATTCAAGCAAGCGCACTAGGGTCGCCTACATATATGCACCAAACAACACCTCCCTAGCTCCATAGGTTTATGCAGGAAAAATTATGGTTGGATACTTTTTAAACAAACCTCGTAAACTGCTCTGGTAATAGGCTTAGAGAAAGAGGAACAGGCTCGAAGCTCTAATTCTTGGTTTCGGTTGATGAAAATGTGTATAAGCTCAAATACCATATTGAGAAGATAGGAATTTAAAAAAATTGTGAATTAACCACTGAATGTGTTTTTTGTTTCCTGAAACTTACATAGTGATATAAGTAAAAAATATATTGTTGAATATTCTTTTGATATGTTACATACAAGAGTTTTCCCAATCATTTTTTTTTTTTTTTGTTACACCCTGGTCATTTTTGGCACACAAGTGCTTATTAGACCAAGTTTATAGCTGATTCTGAATGACTTTTTATTTTTCATGTCTCTCGCAGAAAGGCTGGTGTGTTAACAATAATTTTCCAATAGCATAATGCTATGCGGGCATCTCAGCAAAAATAAGAACTGAGCGATACTGAACTTGTGACACCTGCAAACATCATTTGGCACAATAAGTCTTATTGACCTGCGCTACAGTATCCTGAGTAATGACTTTGAAAACATTATTATTGAGGTTACTGGCACCATCCATGTAAGTGGAAGAAAGTGATTCACAGTTATAATACTTGAAGAATGATTAAGCATAATAAATTTCTCGTCTTTGAATTGAGGGATATTTTTTTAATTACCAGAACTACTTGAGGAATAAAGTTTAATTTTGCTTCAAAAAAAAAATTATAAACACTTATGCTGATTTGTATAGGCCAGTAGCGTGCAAGGAATTTTCTCAAAGGGCATCATAACTCTTTTTTTCAGCTTAATTCCCTTATGTATATGGTCATGCCAAAAAAATAAAATATACTTCAATTTATTTATAGTAATTAACTACTTACTAGGTGACACTGTTTTCAAGTAGAGGGCCAATTCCTCTATGCACTTCCTTGCAGCCAGGTAAGAAGGTGCATCGTCCTTTGGCACCAAAGGCACTGCAGATGATGCTTCTTTGGGAATCGTTGCTCCGACAAGCTGCAAAAGAGCATAATTCTCCGGCAACTGATTAACATCAGAATTGATGGTAGTCTGGTCGAAAGGACACTGCTTACGGTGTAGCTTCGAGAGACAGCTCTTGCAGACAGTATGCCCACAGCCCAGGCTGATCGGTCTTCGTAAATTGCTCTCAAATTCATTATAACATATTGGGCAGGATAAAAACTCAGTCCATTGTGGTGCCTGGACCGGCATCTTGATGGTAAGGCGTTTCCCCAAGCACCAAGAGCACCGTTAAAGATATGATTTTAGAGCCATCCTCAGCAAGAATAGCATCTCAGACTTGTATTTGGCATTGAAAAGCTGCTGAAAGTATTAAAGAAGGGAAAAGAATGAAACAAAAAATTTAATACATTTGACTTGATACTAATTATTTAATAAATATTTTTTTTACACATCAGATGTGAAATGAAACTGTGGATTATTGTTTTTATTTTCTTCTATGACAAACACATAAATAAATACCAGGGCTTGACCAATCTCTGGAACCTGATTAAAATGGCAAATAAAATATCAGTTTTAAAATTAAACCAAAAACAATTATAATTTTTGTCAGCCTGTCTGCCAGCATAAAAAAAAAAATAGATTTGGTCATTTTGGTCTCATATTGTTCATTTAGACCAGTGATTCCCAACAGTGGGCATTAACGCCCCTTGGGGACGATGGAAAGTTCCAGGGGACGGTAGAAGCTACGGGTATAACATAGGATCCTATGGGTTAGATTGCGTTAGGGGGCAATGGGACAAAAAAGGTTGGGAAACTATGATTTAGACCCTGCTTTCGCGACATTTTTGTCCCATCGCCCCCTTCTCCAGAAATTTTTTCCCCATCGCCCCTCCAATCTAACCCATAGAATCCTGTGTTATACTCGTAGCATCTATCGCTTCCCCACTCCCGGAACATTTGATCGCCCCCAAGGGGGCATTAACACCCACGTTGGGAATCACTGATTCAGACCACAGTTTCTCAATCTTTTTTGTCTCATCTCGCCCCTTTCTTCAGAAAATTTTTTCTCACATCGCCCCCAACGCAATCTAACCCATAGGATCTTATGCTATATCCACAGCTTCTACTGTCCCCCTAGAACTTTCCATCACCCCTGAGGGGGCATTAACACGCACATTGGGAATCACTGATTTATTCTAAGCAGGGTTCCCAGCAAAATCTGCTTAATTATTTTGCTGACCAAAAGTCTGGAAGAAAGAAATATAATTCCAAATACTAACCTTCCAAATTTAGCTTTTTTTGTTTTTCGAGTTTTTTTCTCCATATGCAGAGCTTCTCCCCTGACTTTTATCAAATATTTACATATTTCCCTCACTTTTGCCAAATATTTTACATTTTACCAACCATTTTTCATTTCCCTGACTTCTCGGGTCAATAGGAACCCTGTCAGAGGATCCTTAACCTCTTTTAACCATGACCAAAAATTGAAAACCCGATTGCGATTGGTGGGTCTCACTTAACTTGGTTCAAAAAAAAACTCTGCTCAGCAAAGATGATTTATGTCTGAACAAATGCTGTGATCAGAATGAAACAGAGTGTCTGCATGTAAGCTTGGAGCATTATTATGATTGGCTGCTTACAAAATGGAGTAATTAGATTGATCTATTTGAATTTTAACATTCCCATCTTGAGGTGATCTCAAATCATAGCAATGCAGTCAGAGCGTTAGCATGTACTGATCCAGAGTGATGTGTACAGGACAATTTATTGTGTAGGTTTGTTGGACAGTTCTATACTTTACAGAACAAGTTTGTTTTCTCATATTATTCAGTTCTTGGGAGGGTGAACTGTCCCCCTTTGTCAGTATAGTTACATATACATTCTCTGAAGATGGCACCCATTGCGTGTAAAACCATGTTGGGAATTTAAGGCTTTTCTTCATTATCTACTCCTATCATTTGTCTTTCTTCTGTTGATATCAGACAAAGGATGCTCACTCCTCCTATTTTCCCATTCTGATAGCCATATTCACCAACACAGTTTAAACTGCAATCACAGGTTAAACGATTAGCAATCAGCACGGATTGATTAAAACCCTCAATTTAACCAATCCATTTCAATCTTCAATCCTTTCACCTTTCGATTGCAGTTTAAACTGTGTTGGTGAATACAGCCGTAAATATAAAACACTCTAATCTATGCAAGATTTGTGTCCTGAATATGTTACCTAAATTTTCCATTACCCAATCAATCTTTGTTTCCAAAATTCAAAAGTTGATTACCCTGGAGGGCCATCTTCACACACAGGCATTGTCTGGAGGGAAAACCAGTGATGGCATTGCAGTGATTAACATCAATAGTGTCAAACTTCTTGTTGGGGGGGGGGGGGTAACCAGTACAATACTATTTCTGGGACCCCTATATTGCTGTTGAGGTAATCCTGTATCACTTAACCTTTTCACCTGTGCCGGCCCCCTTTGAAGCATAGGCCTACTTTCTTTTCACACTCCCCTCCCCTTATGTAGGAATGAGGAAATTTCTACTTATTGAAATGATTTTTTGTATAAATTTAAAGAGAAAAAAAAAATTAAGTAAGGTCACTCTATGAACCCCCTGGGCAAGAGGTAAGTGAAATTCTCTCCAGTAATGATTCTATGCAGGGTCGTTTCAACGTCATGGGGCCCACGGACAAAGTGATGTTCTCAGGGACCTCATACTAAGCTTGAAGTAACAGCTTACATATTAACAACTTACTCACTCCAATCATGAAATGAATGTTGGCAATGGCACATCATACTACGCGCGCATTGCATGATTCTATTTTTTTTTCTAAAAAGACAAGCCAATCGTGATAGCTAATGAACCAATCTTGATGCACAATAGTTCTACTAGGAAAAATTTAGAATTTTTAAAATGAAAAAAATTTTTATTAATAAAATTGTCTGCGACGAGACATGACGCAGCCAAGTCTTAGGGATCCAGCCTAGGACAATTCTTATCATTTTTTTGTCATTTCAAAATATAAATTCCCTATAAAATTGTTCATGGAAAAATCAGACATTGGTGACCACGAATGATCCCAGCCTAGGGGCCCTGCTGTAAGATGTCTGGGTCAATGCTTAAAAGCTTCACATCTGAATTTTTTTTCACAGCTCTCCGTGATCTCCTTAGACACTTGACAGCTCCCATTTTATTTGATTTTCACTCATGGCGAAGACTGGACAAATCTCAAAGAATTCACAAATCTAGTCGGGCATGAAACTTGAAATACTGGATACCCGAATCAAAATTTTACATACCCGAAGAATGTTGGTAAACATTATTATTGATTTTCCTTCATCTATATCAGGGCTGGAAAAGCCCACGTGCCAGGTCACCACAATGACTAAAAAATTTGAATTGCTGCCTAATATATATATATTTTTAATGTATAATAACTTAATTTAAGTCGAAGCACAGCACAAAATTAATGGAAATTATACCAGTTTGTCTGCTAGCATGTAGAGGGATTTCAGCATGTAGCTGCTAGCTGAAGTCCTAGACAAGTAAAAAAATACCCTATTTTGGTGATTTTGTTGGGGAAAAATTGCCTGGCACCTAAATATATATTTTTTGATTTGTCGAGCTTTGATCGATATGCCGTGGGTAAGGTAAGTAGTAGAAAAAAATACATGCCTGATTATAATTTTTACATGTCCTGGGCATGTCGGGCCATAGATATGTCCAGCTCTGCCTGTGGCACCCTTAGAATATCCCAGGACCACAATGGGGCCATTTGAGGAAAAACTGCCCAAGTCCCCAAAGCAGAATATGCCGAATTGCGACGTATGTTGCAGAACAATCAGTGCTACTGCAGAACAATCTGAAAGAATTTCAAGAAAAAGTGTAGAAAACACTGAGAATTTTTAGGGGAGAACATTTCCATTCAGGCGGTGCAGAACAATGCAAAACATTCTGCTTTGTGGGCCCTAGTGTATATCAGCATTGGTGATTTAAAGTCAAGAACCTAATTGTAGATAAAAACTCCATTAGGTTCAATATGTAGCCTATATATACAATTATTTTAACATCCCAAAACAATTTGACAAGATTTGTATTTGAATCGCTTGGAGCACTTTAATTTGATTATCATAACGTAGTAATTATATTCATAATCATTGAATTGTTTGAATGTATTTTATCCATGTCACATCATGGATATTCTATTGGTTGTTTTATAGGTTTCAATTTTTAATAGTTCAGTATATACCACAGATTCTCAAACTGTGCACCATCAAATTTTGTCAGGGATGCTACAACGAAGGATGACAAAAGTTTTTCGAAGAGACACTTTGTTAAACTGCTCTGGGGAGCCACGGATAAGCGTTGAAAGGGGGTGCCGCAGGTGGAAAAAGTTTGAGTACTGCTGGTATATACACAACTTAGCTACTTTTACCATTTTACTGAGTTCCCGCTTTTATCTGCGATAATGGAGGGACAGGGATATTTGGGGAATATTTGTTTCTATGAAGCTATAATGATGTCATGAAATCCTACGAGGGTAGGGTTGGCAGGGTTCCAGCCTGGGACAATTCTTTTTCTGACAATTTTTTTTATCATTTCATAAAAATTCACTATAACAGGTCACCTGAAAAAGTCTGATATTAGGGCCCACAAATAACCTCAGTCTAGGCGCCCTGCAGCAAGATGTCAGGATCAATGTTTTTTTTTTTCACAGCTCACTGTGGCACCATTAGCAATCTCACAGGGGCTCTATTTTTTATTTTCACCCATAGCCACGACTGGACGAATCTCAAAGAACTCACATGCCAAGTCGGACATTAAAATTTTGCATGCCCAAAGAATGTTATTATTGGGTATGAACATCATTATCTTCTACCTTTATCTATAGGCCAGCCAGGTTCATTATAAGAGCATTATGGGCCAAAGGGCCAAGTGTTTTTTCTGCGCCCTACCTGGCAAATTCTCGAAACATTCAAGTACTTCTAATTTTTCTGAGGGGGGGCCCCCTCTTCTCTTGAAGTGCTTGGGTGGGTCCATGCGTTAAGACGGCCCTGTGCCCAGGCCAGACAAGTAGTCGAAAAAAAATGCATGTGTGATCAAAGTTTTTACATCCCCTGGACATGTCAGGTAGTAGATTTGTCCAAGCCTGCACATGTGGGCCTCCATCCCAAGATTATTCCAGGACCACAAGGGGGGGGGGGGAGAGCATATGCGAAACACTGCCCTAGTATATGTCAACATTGGCGAGAACTTAAAAGCTAACAGCCTCATTGTAGACAAAAAATAACTCCATTAGCTTCAATGTGGCCTATGCATAATTATTTTATCATCCCAAAACAATTTGGCAAGATTTGTATTTGAATCACTTTAATTTTGATCATTATGCAATCATTAACCATTATCATTGAATTGTATATTATCCGTGTCACATCACGGATATTTATTGGTTGTTTTATAGGTTTTGATTTTAGTAGTATAGTATGTATATATATATATGCACAACTTAGTTACTTTTACCATTATTTGGAGTTCCATCTTTTATCGGTGATAATGGGGGAGGGGGAAGATTTGGAGATTATTCGTTTCTATGAAGCTATAAAAACAAAATGATCTGAAGTTTGATAAAAGAAGCAAAACCGGGCATCACTTGGCGAGAGAGCAACAGTGGATGCGATCGCAATAATAATAATAATAATAATAAAATAAAAATTTCAACGCGGACTACTTCAATCGAGACCAACATTTCATCATTGCTCCATACTAGAGGGCGCTCCTCGTTTCATTTCTCGGGGAGGGAAAAAATTTCAAGAGAATGAAAGCATTTTTTTTTAAAATTCAATTGGATTCATTTAAATTTTTTAAATTTAATTGTTAGAAATTAAATTTTTTCCATTTATTTTTCAATTTAATGTGTCGCACGTCTGAGTTTTTTTTAAAAATTTCAACAGGAGACAGACCTTATTGCTGTAGCCCTGTATAATATTAAACTAGTCGAAGAAGAAGATAAAAACGTCAGGTTCCGTTTTGTTTGTTTACATACATGTACATCGTGTGGCGGAAATTGCTCTAGTCGCCGATTTATAGAGTGTTATCTTAATTTTAGTGTGTTAATGACAAATATAAATTGAAAAAAATGGCCTACCCTAGAACAAAGCTGTCACAACATGTGTTGGAGATGAAAGTAAAATGATTGGACTATATTTTTTGATCTGAATAGTATTATGACAAATACAATGGAACCTGTGTATAACGATAAACCTGCTTATAGCGATATTTTGGGAATAGCTGTAGTGTAATCCCTTTTGGTGATGTGTTGGTGATTATTTTCTTTAGTGAGAAAAACACCCGAAACCATGACGAGAAGTCGCCAGGAGGGAAACGAAGTCACACTTTCGGACGTCTTTCTTGCCGAAGAAAATAATCTCCAACGCATCGCCAAAAAAAAGTGAGAACGTTATGGCTCTAAGGAACAGCTATAGTATAATCCGCAGTTGGCGATTTTTTAATTCAGTACCAAACACACGTTCGATGGCCCGACAAGTCGTTCGTTCTTTCGGCGTCTGTTAAGCCGGGTCGGGTTTTCCTAGTAGACTTTCTGCCTCGCGTCCAGCGTGAAATTCAGGTTCTTAACCAATCGGCTTAAAAACGCTGCACGCGGCGCAGAAATTTTACTTCTAGGAAAACTCGGCTTTGCAGCCTTGGCGACATGTTGGGCCATCAGAAAATACAGCAACCCCCGAATTAAAAATTCAGGAACATTACAAAAACTAGAAATAATATATATGCATGAAAAAATATTATACAATGCCCATAAAATGGATCTGTGGTTGTTTTATTCTATGTATGGATAGCTTCTCGATTTACCCCAACATTTTTATGGTAATTCTTTTTAAACATGTCAATTGTTAGAATTTACTTCCCTCACAGGTAAACTATTCCATTTATTAACAACTATTAGAGAAAAATTCTCTGCAAGACCATGATCTAGAATTGTCCCGTACCCATAAATACTGGTGTCCTCTTGTAAAAGCAGTCGATTGACGGTGTATTAACGAAAAAAACAAACAAACTGTAAAATGCGAATGGACTTTATTCAAATGCATGCTCTCTGTGTAAAAGCCTACTATTATTAGCGACCTCTATGTAGTTGACGTCACCTTTCAGATGATGACCAACAGTAAAAACGAATGCAACCTAAGGAAAATAATAGTGGATGAAAGAAAAAAAAAATACTGAGGAAAGAAAATGGCTGATCAGGAAAGAAGGTGCCAAAATTCTAGAAAGGAAATCGCTGAAAAAAAGTCGTCAAAGGAAAAAAGATTATACTTTGGTTGTTCCAAAAAAAAAAGAATCATAACAGGTTGGAGCCCTGTTAACCCTGCCCTTGGGGGGGGCATGCATATGTTTAGAGATACATGTTAATTGTTGTTGGTAACCTCTGATATAGTCAGATAATTGTCCTTTCAGCGTATTATAAAATTGCTTAGATGCCATGTGAAATATTTATAGAATAGTTCCACCTTGAATTCCATCACTACGTTTCCAGTCTTGATAATGACGATCCAACTACTAAGCTATACATATAGGCCTACCTTGTAAACATTCCTCTGTGGAGTTTTTAATGAATCGCTGTATGACAAAAGTTGTTATATAAGCTTTTTTTATGATGCCTGAGTTATGTGTTTCATATTCGAGAAATGCTGCTTTCTACCCTCACTATCAGGCCAATTGTAAGGAAAGCTATTAGGAGCGAAAACAAGTTGAGTGTATGCACTAGATTTCTACAACGCTCTTATGCATGCACTTGTTTTCGCTCCTAGCAGCTTCCAATGTCAAAATGAGTCCAGTGAAAAATGAATGAAAAATAATGTGCAAAAGAAAGTCTTTTTTAAAATAAATATTCCTTAGAAAAAGTAATCAATGCTCGTTTTCTCTAAATGTTTATAATGAATAGCCCAGTATAACTTAAGGATAATCGCGACGGTTGCAGTTTGATCGTGGCAAACTAATACTAACTAATAACTATTACTAATAGTTGTTTTATGGCAAAGTCAAATCGTTGTTGGTAACCTCTGATATAGTCTGATAGCAGCGATCAAACTAATACTAACTAATAACTATTACTAATAGTTGTTTTATGGTAAAGTCAAATCATATGCTTTTGTTTCAACATAACACTGTTATTTTTATTATTTTACTTATTTCAGTTTATGAAGAAAAGCAAAGAGAAACTAGAAGAAACTGTGGAAGACGAAGAAAAAAGAATTTTATTTAATAGTGAAATTCCAGATTCTATGCTCAGAGGAAAGTAAGCTTTGATTGAAGTTTAATCTTGCTTTTTTTTTTATTTATTCTTTTCTTTCCCCCTTCCTTTCCCCCCAACATGCAATTAGATTAGGATAAGGTTACCAGATTTATCGCTGATACGTCAAATAGAGATCATCCAAAGTTATTTCCAAAGGCCTGTACGTGAAAGTTAAGTCACATACAAGAAAGCATTTAAAATCAACTTGAGATGAAAAGAAAACTTTTTTTCAAATTGTACTTTCACCCTCTCAGGGCAATGACGAGATATCTCGCCTAACTTGATGCTTTGTATTTCAGCAATTACAAGATTTCTTGCCTTCTTAAAACTTTTATTTGGGTAATGATAAGCCTAAAGACTGTTTTTTTTTCCTTCTTGAGCATGTTTTCCATCCCCCCCCCCCCAATCTGTTGATTAACAGCCAGTGGGTGGAGTCAACTATCATTTACGTTTTTATAACACAGAGAAGGAAAGAGACGGTGTATAAAATATAACTTTTCTTTTCTTTCCAGAGTATTTTTTGTACTGTTATTCTTCAGGGCGGGGGGGGGGGGGCACTATCACCTGCAAAAAATTGAAAACAGATGTGACATTTTATAAGGGGATTGGTTATTTCCGTGATGCCAGTTATAATGCAGATTAGTGAAATTTATAAAACGGCTTAAAAATTTATTAAATGAACAAAATCATGGGCCTTAAAATTTCTTTAGCTTTTATATTCAGAGCTGCATTTTCAATTCTTATTATGCATGAGATAAATGATATATTATTTTTCTGATACTATAAATGTTGTATACTTATACATAATATATATAAGTAGAAACATTTTAGTCTTAAAAAACTACCTTTTGCTTGGGTATAAATTGAAAAAAAAAAGTTATTTGTAGCTCCATGCAAATGTATTATTTATTGCCTTTACATATTTTTTTTCTTGTTGTGAATAATTTCAGTCGTTTTATTTCAGCCAGATGTGTGTGATAGAGCATAGTTTTGTGCCTTGTGAGCAACTTCAATTCGGACGGTTTTCTTTTAAAGGCATGAACCCAGATATAGAGGTGAGTAAATATTTATTCATTACTGATGAGTAGGACTTGGATTTTTATAACTTAAAGATGAAACCTTGTTGCCGATCGGTTAAAAAACTTGAAATTTAGGTTTTTTAACTTATTATTTTATAATCTTTTTCATTATAACTTTAGATTTCTGATTGCTTTTGTTTCACAGATTAATATAATGTCTTTGCAGAAATTAATTTCTGTCCATGCTTTGCTCTTGGCGTTGCTATCTTCAGTTATCTAAAATGTCTAAACTATCTAAATGTTCTTTGCTTTAGCGATTATTATTATTATTATTTTTTTTGGTAGGGTA
Organism: Pholcus phalangioides; assembly: GCF_987345545.1. Classification (NCBI taxonomy): domain Eukaryota; kingdom Metazoa; phylum Arthropoda; class Arachnida; order Araneae; family Pholcidae; genus Pholcus; species Pholcus phalangioides. The sequence goes on along the minus strand of NW_028301628.1, from coordinate 49,684 downwards.
TAGATGCACACATCATTAGTAACTCTGTCTGAATAAATTTTTTTTTTTTAAATTATATTTTGCAAATTTCTATCTTATTTCTTGCATTTTCAATATATATGTAACTTTGAAGCTGCTAAATGAAATGCAGATTATATTTATGAATCATTTTTTTATAAGATTGGCTATGATAACTTTTATAAGAAAATTGACATGCTTGAAAAAAAAAATTAGAAACACTAATCAATTCCAGAGCTAAATAGAAAATTTTATCATAATTGACACTGATGTGGTTATCAGTGAAAGAGAAGAGCTATCTTTTTTTTTAATTTTTTGCCCATAAAATGTTGCTTTGCTGACATTAAAGTTGTGGCATTCATAATTTTTGGCAAATGTGAGTAAGGATTTGATAAAATATTTAAAAAGAACAGTCACATTTTTCAGTTAGTGGATAAGTGAAATTTTGGTGTGTGCAAAGGAATACTGAGAATCATCCCTTGATACAGATGACTTGCTTTGAACCAAACAGCACACTAAAACTTCAGCAATTAAATATAAACATGATGAAGTACATAAAAGTGAATCTTAAATTGCTCAACACATGTTTCCCTGTAGAGTCGGGGAAATGAAAAATGGTCAAAGAAATAAAAATAAATATAAAATAGTAGACAAAAGTCAGGGAAATATGCAAATATTTTATAAAAGCCAAGGGAAAATTCTGCTAAGTAAAAAACAAATTCAAAAAACATTTTAATGATTTTGAGAGAATTATATATCAAATAATTTCTTTCTTTGGGAGTTTTGGTCAAAAAAAAACCAGGAAAATGAAGCAGATTTTTTACTGGTCAGCATGTGGTCATTGGTTTTCAGTATAAGCGTGCAACTGCAATCATATTGTCTGGGGTAAAAATGTATAAGAAAAACCAATTATGTCTAGGTAGGAAAATGCAAATTGACTTGGGCTATTTAAAAAAAGGTACAAGTGCAGTTCTGAAATCTCAGTTTTAGTAGAAAAGATTTAAATTGATTGAAGACAGGCTACAGTTTGAGCTGTGTAGCATATTATTTTCCTATTGATATGTATAGTGTTATTTCATTATTTGAAATCTATTTTTATATTTTTAGAGATTAATGCACGATAATGATCTGAAAGACTTGGATAAGCTCAAGAAAATGGATGGTCTGTCCAATGAAGAAATGGCTCAAAGGTATGAAGAAAATATCTTCATTTACTACACAATACAATTTCGTGTATCTTGTAGAGTTTTCATTAATTTTTATAAATATTAATAATAAATATATTTATAACTTGATCCTCACGTATTTCCAAGGGTTCAGCATGATCCGTCCAGGGAATTTGTTAGTGTTGGTAGACATCCATGCAAACCCAGACCTGCACAGCCCCTTTTGTAAAGCTTGTCTCCTGAGTCCTCTAAAAAAACTAAAACCCCACTCTACTGGCCCTGATGGGATCCCAATCATATCCTAAAATTCGGCGCTGATGAAATTTGTAACTATCTCTTCATTATTTTCAACGTCTCACTGAACACATCTAATCTACCCTCTGACTGGAAAATTAATAAGATAATTTCCATCCATCAAACAGGTTCGCAGTCCCACCCTCTCAATTTTAGACCTGTCGCAATCACCTCTTGCTGCAAGCTCTTTGAACGCATAATTGCCAAGTAAATCTGTATCCAACTCAACTCGATTAACTTTTTCTTTCCTAACCAACATGGATTTAGATCATCTTTATCTGTATCTACCCAATTAACACTTTTCATACATGACTTAACAGACACCATTGACAAAAACCTTCAATCCGATATCATTTTCCTAGATTTTTTCAAAGCATTGACGGGATGCCCCACAATAAACTTCTCCTAAAACTTTCAAATTTTGGTCTAAATGTTCAACTGCTTAAATGGGTGGAGGCCTTCCTCATTAACCATAGCCAGTTTGTCTCATACAGGGGCCAGAACTCCCCATTCCTTCATGTCAAGTCTGGCACACCCCAGAGTTTGGTCCTCGCACCATTATTATTTCTAAGTTTCTAAGTTATATATCTACCCGACTCCTAAACTGCCGTATCAGACTCTTCGCTGATGATTGTATCATCTACAAAACAGTGCCCAATCTTTCCGACCAAGAATTTCTCCAACACAACCTTAACATTATTTCCGAATGGTGCTCAACCTGCGAATTGCCCCTCAACTTCTCAAAAACTTTTTATGAAAGTTACCTGTAAAAGAATACCCCACAATTTCCCTTACTCGATAAACAACTCTTTGATCCCTGAGGTTTCCCATTATAAATACCTGGGCATTATAATCTCTTCCCATCTCTGCTGGAACCTTCACATTGATTATATTTTTAATAAATGTCTCCAAAAACTCTTTTCCCTTCACTGTAACCTGAAAAATTCTGCCCGTCATGTCCATCACTTGTGCTACTAGACATATATTCTTCCTGCTCTCTCCTATGCCTGTGAAGCCTGGGATCCCCATACCAAAACCAACATAGACAAATTAGAATCTATCCAAAATAAGTCCATTCGCTTCATTTTAACTGACGGTCTTCATCTGTTTCCATATCGGATTTTCAAGCGCCAACTCAATATTCAACCACTCTTCTCTCTTTGATTTATCTCTCATTTAACTTTTCTTTTCAACATCCTCCATGGGTTTTTCATATTGACACTTCCAACATTCTAATTAAACCCTCATATTTCTCTGTTACACTCGATCATTCCCAAAAACTTCAAAACTTCAGCCCATCTTTACCTGTTCAGATTGTCACAAATTTAGTTTCTTCCTGAGAACTATTATCAACTGGAACAACCTACGACCAAATATTATAGATTGTACTACGATTTTCAAATTTTCCTGTTTCATCAATCGTCATTTTCATCATACATAACTTCCGCATTCTCTTGTATAGGCTTCGGCCAAACAATATTGAATAAATAAATAAATGGGTGCCAATGTGTAAGGTGTTTGTACTGAAATAACTTTTGCCCAATAATCGTGCAAAATTTAATGTTTTTTCTACCATTTTTTTTTAACCATTAAAAAATAAGTGCTTCCACATCTATATGAGCTCTTTTTCTGAATCTATTCTTGAACCATCCAAGAACTTTCTCTCCAATTTCTCTTTGTTCAAAAGTATTGATAAATTATGTGTGGAATCTTAAATTTTTTTTCGATACCTCACTTTTTTTTTCAATTTTTGGCTATCTATATGGTATAAAGCTCCAATTTTCGAAGTAACAGTTAGCATTTTGCACTTTAACCTTTTGAAAATTAAGTCGTACACAATAATTCCACCACAACCAGCATTCGAATCTAGCCAGAGATCGATAAATGAGCACAAAAGGTGTTTTGAATGTTGGATTCTTGAAAACAAATAGTTTTCTGAAAAGTTTTTCTGCAAGCAAAATAGAATTTAACTTTGTAACAGATATAGGAGGCTCTATACCATGGGCGGAGATATGGGGGGGGGGGCAGCGGCAAAGGGGGAGTCAACTGATCTAATGTATATATGAATATACGAATTGATATCATCATCATCGTGCCCCCCCCCTCCCCGCCCAGAGACTTCCAAGTCCATCTCCGCCTATGCTCTATACCTTCTTTAGGTTTTAATAGTAAGTAGAAAAGTAAAAAACAAAAGTGAGGCGAAGAGGATCTTACCATTCTCACAATACTCAAAAACACTCAAATAGATTTTTCTCCAAAGAAAAAAGGTCATTGTAGAAAGGTAAATTTACAGATAAGAAGATTTTGATAAGATAAGGAAATTTGTGGCAAATGTACTTTAAAATTTAAAAGCAGCTGAAAATTCGCTGTAAGCGTACTTTGCTGAAATCAATTTTCATTATAAGCAATTAAAATAACATAGAGATGCAATATGAAATTCACGAGACATGGAAAAACTTTGTTATATATGAAAATTCATAATATATGTGTTCGTTATAAGCTGGTCCAATTGTAGTATTGTTTGTAGCCCTTGTATTATGTTGTATTGGACTAAAATTAAAATTCAGTATTCACGAGTAAAAAACACTATTCACATGAACAATTTGTCTCAACACCTGGGATTTCATAGATGGAATTTTTGTTTTGATTTTCAGGTACACCTCTCTCATAGACACCATGAAAAAGAAATTCACTCCAAAACGCAAGAAGACAGAAATGACCCCAAGTGGAGATGCTGAAGTCAATTCTAAGCGCCGTCCAAAGTTTCGAAAACCTGCCGATGACAGTTGATTCAGTTTCAGAAGTATAAATCAAAATATTGTCATCTGTTCATCTTCCATGAATTTGTTCATTAAAGTGTTGTACATTTCCACATCCTGTAGTGCTTGAAAAATGTATATTTTTACAACTTTTCAGTTATTTTTTTAATTATGAAGCAGGATCTGACAAATTGAAAAAAAAAAAAAAAATCCAGTCAAGTTTCTCAAGAGCCAATTTTTTTTTTCAAGAAAATATTCCACAAAATTATATTTTTTTCCAGGACTTGATAACCCTTTTTTTTGTGTTAGTACGATCGCTGACAGAAATTCTAAAAGAAATGCTGCATGGAATTTATGTCAAGCCTTGTCATAAAGTATAAGAATATTGTTTAAAATTTATATAGTAAGTTTGTGGATTGGTTTATTCTAATATTTTATAATCCGTGATGAAACTGATTTATTCAGATGACCATAAGATTATTATTGATAGCCAATGTTTGCAAAGAAAAATTGCATAAAAGAGGCAGAAGGCAGTAATAACCACACATGCTATCTCCCTTTAAAGTCACAGAGAGCAACATACCTACAATGGTACAAATATCCAATCATTAAACTTCTCACTCACAATTATAAATATAGTATGGCAGGATTGAAAATTTGTATATAGTAGATACACTCTCAGACTGTTATGTACACACACACTTCCGGCTCAACTTACCAAATTGCCTATGGTGATAGATAGCAAAGAATTAATTTAATTTGAAAAGAAAACGTCCTGGACTGACTTACCCAATTTACTTCCATTATGCCTTGGGCAAGTAAAAAGACCTTCCCCCTGTCTCATTAGCTAAACCTTTAAATCTTTTCTCACACACAGCATTTGTGGAGATCTTCATAATATAGAAGCGCATAGAAGAAAACAGATGTGACAGATCTTTAATATCATTTTGAAACCTATTTTTAATTTAATCATTTTGAAGACTAAGTGTTGATAAAATTATACAGATTGAACACTCATTAGGGTGGATGAAAATTACTGGCGAACCACTGATCCTAAAGGCATACTTCCATTTAGAAAAAGTATCCAAATAATGTGTAGACTTCAGATACGCCATTAATATTGCAAGTGGTTGTATAACTTGTCTACGAAGGTTTTCAACAGCTGACTGATGCAAAGATGGATTTAGGAAAGAGAGAAAATTCAACTGCCCGTGCAGGGAATTGAATTCGTGTTCTCTCATTTGCTGGGTGGGCTCACTAGACTACAAAGGCAACGAATGCTTTGATCTTTCCTTGGAGCTCGTGTGCACTGAACAAGACTGACAGCTTTAACCTGAATTAGGTCCGACCATCCATGTACGATCAAGTGAGAGTACGTGGGTTAGATTCCCCACAAGGGCAGTTCAACTTCCTTTCCTAAGTATATCTTCGCATCAGCCCGCTATTGGAAACCTTCACGTGGATGGGGAAAGTGGCACCATCTCTCGTACAGTTATTAAGATTTAAGAAAAATACTTTTTATTTCATCACTCTGTCTCCAAAAACCCAATTAGAAAGTTGCCCTTCTAGGGCCAAAAAAAATTAATGTTTTTTGGTGCAATATTTGCTGAGATATTTGAATTCAAACATTGCTGAAAATGAAGGAAAGAACCACACACACACTACAAACTGACGGACAAGCTTATTTTTTGCTTATTATTGTACTTGAAAAACGGATTGTTTTTTTGTTGGCCTCAGAAGAGACAGGGCAGCTTTCTAATTTCTGATTGGGTTTTTGAAGACAGGATGATGAAATAAAAATTTAATTTTTTAATTTTAATAATTATGTGACCCTTTGCAATATAAATGATGTATCTGAAGGCTCTATACGTGATTTGGGTACTTTTTCTAATTCGAAGTATGTCTCTAGGGTCACACACACAGTAATGTGTTCGCCAGTAATTTGTGGCAGAGGGACTGTCTCTCATTTATAACTTGAGCTTGTTTTCCACATGAGCAAGTGTTGCATTTTTTCAAGAGCGGGGGATCTGAAATTCAAATAATTTAAACAAACCTTTTTTGGAAGAGGTCGTGGAGATTCCCTAATGCTCACTTTGTTAATGAATAAAATGAATCAACAAAAAGTATGGCCCCTAAGTGTTATATGGTGTTAACTTTTAGTTCCATGTCTGTTCTGTATCAGAAATACAGTATAGTTACATGTTTGTATTTGGTGTGATCAAATGAAACGGTTACAAGGGCTGTAGGGAAAAGAGACGGCACAATTTTTGCCAAATGGGCGATGTTACGTGAGTATGAAAAAATATGACTAAGATACAAGCCCTTAAGCCGGATTTTCCTAGGAGTAGAACTTTTGCGCCGTGTGCAGCGTGAAAACGCTGATTGGTTAAAAACCTGAAATTCAGGTTTTTTGACCAATCAGCGTTTTCACGCTGCACGCACCATAGAAAACCTTGCTCCTAGGAAAACCCGGCTTTAGCAACACAGTGTCTTCTTAACGCATGGGTCCCACTCGGAAGCCAAGCGCATAGGAGGACGTCATGATTATGTGAGATCTGGTACTCTAACCTTTGAGAGCGAGTATGCTAACTGGCAAACTTGTACTTTCAGTCTGGTTTAGGTCCTTGAACATTACTTGCTTGAGAGCGCTCATCATGCCGCCCCCCCCCCCCGACAAAGGTGGGACTGACAGGGCTCAAGACGAATCTCGTCATTTTGCGGTTTTTTGTGCTGTAAATTCACCATAAAGGGACCAATGAAAGTCATCTGGGGCCCACAAGATTTCAGCCTAGGAGCCGCTCTGTTTATCAAGAAACAGTACGAGTCATCTCAAAACCTCAGATGACAGCCACACAGCTCCTCGTCTATATTGCTCTGCGGAACGTCTAACGAATTGGTACATGTTGAAACGTGCGTGTACGTGTTGTGAACCTAACGTGAAGATTGTTTCTGTATAATTATTTTTTCTAGTGCTGCCATCTGTTTTTCGAACTATGAGTGAAAAGTAATGATTGAAAATTTGTACTCTGTTGTAGACCTGTTGCTACGGGGCCTCGGAAGGAGAGGGGCCTCACAAAAATGAGAAGTGGTTGAAATTTTGAAGAATTTTCCAGGTAGGGCCTCAAAAACATCACTTGGCCCGGGGCCCATGATGCTCTTAAGATTGTCCTGATTGAGCCCAAATACAACGCTACAACAGACAAAATGCCCAACGAGGTGGTTGAGAAAAAGATGCCCATAAAAAATATGGATGTCATATATTTAAAAAATAAAGAGACATTGTCGCACAAATTTAAGACATTGTGACGCTTACAGAACTAACGTTTCTTATGACATTATTAACACGTGGCCCCCAGAAAAACAATAAAATTCTTACAAAACTTCGCTGGGCCGTTCTGGAACACGCCCAACAGTCTGGACCTGCGATTATGTAAATTTCACTTCTTTGTACCCCCTCCCTCCACATCAGGAAGCACACGAACGAACGCGGAATCGTGTCTAGCACCTTGATCTTAACGATATTGTGAAGCATCGGTTGCTCTTACGGTCCGAGAGACCTAAACGGCTTGCGAAATAATCAGATTTCTGCCTCTAGGCCCAGTGCAGTTACCAAGTGTGGTGCGTATATCTTATCGCAATGGATTCTCGTCAAATTTTCATTTAATCAACCCCTCATAACTAGCATATACCGATATCGCTATTTGACTTCCTTTCCCTGTAGGTCAGGTGGAAATATTTTCGATAATTTTTTCAGGCCAGGATATATTTTACATCTACATATCATTTTATATATCGCCGTTATGCATATTTCCTCGCAACCTCGTCTAGATGAATTTTGGCCGGAATTACAATACTAATGGAAACTGTAAGCAACAGGATGTATTGTCAGGGGAAATTCCTCGGACGAGTCACAGCAGCTAATTCATGCAGAACTTTGTGGAAACTTGCAGCTAATTATCATCTTTTGTAGCGAAACGCGATATAAACAACAGTCGCAGGAGCAACTAAATCGTCTCAATTAGTCGTTTATGTGAATGAATATTTCCTTTGGCGAGAGGCTCTCTGAACTGGGCCACACACTCACACAATCGTAATTTGCATATGAATCCCATCAGTTGTGGTGCATCAGAGTTGGTTTTCTCTTCATACCTCGCGACCTTTCTCTCCGAATTTCTAAAAGTTAATTATTTACGGAACCAAAAGGCAGCCAAGATACGGAGGAGAAAGAGAGGGGGGGGGTGAGGACACAATCGGCGCCTCTTTTATGATTTATCCAATATCTCTTTGCCGAAAGCCACTGTCCTCGTTCATCAAAAGGGAGCCGATTGTTGTTTTGAAAAGGATGGTTATTATTAATAAAAACACAACAGGGATGGGCAAATACACGAGGAAAGCGGACATTTAATTCGTATCCTTAGTCATTAGCGCTTCTCTCGCGTATTTGAAAAGTTCCCATGAAATTTGATGAATTAATAACTACCTGCCTTCACTTGAAATTGTTCATTATCCGCGTTAGTTTCGATTTGAAAAGGGTATTACTACTGCATTCAAAAAGTTTCGAGAGACTTATTTTATTACAACCTGTTTATTTGGTGTTTCCTTCAAAGTGACTACCCTGTGTAATTATGCATGTTTGATATTGTTCATACAAAGATGTGAACGCCGAATGTAAGTTTTTTTTGTCGCATCCTCCAATGCTTTCGTCACTGCACTTCTTTGGAACCTGAGCATCGTTGTTCGTTAAGCAAATTCATTATCCGAGGAAAACGTCACATGGTGCAGGTTCAGGAGGAATATGGTTGATAGAATGTCTCGATGTTTTGATTGATTTATTTTATTTTTCTCTAGTGGCTGAGGAGCCCCTGGGAAGCGCATACGGATCCCTGGAGCACCGGTTGAGAACCATTGCTCTGAGGTACTCCCCGTAACTTTCAATCAGCAATAACTCAGTGTATGTAACATGGAATTATTATTTTTTTTTTTTGGGAGGGGGGGGGGCGCGGCTAAATAGAGCGGCAACTACTCTGTAATTGGAAGTTGGGGGACGTATAAAAAATGAAATTTGTATCGCAGTACATATACGGCCCTTAGTAAAATGGGCATGTTATTTGGATATTTTTTCTAACTAGAATATATGTTCCTATCACGAATGGTTCAAAAGATAAAGGATGTATGAGGATACTACACTTTACATCCTGAAACTGAAAACAACTGGTGTGGTGAAGATTTACGATGAATAATTAGAATTACGGTGTCGACCGTCGTTATAACCAACCACGCGATATTGATTCCGTTTCACTGTAACGATCGATATGATAAGCATCAACGTTTTGTTCGTGAGGCTGCGCTCATAGTGGAGCGAAGGGGGACGAGGTACAAGAATTAGGACTAAAAAGAAAAAAATGCATAGGGGGGTGGAGGAAGAGAGAAGAGTAAAGGAGGAGGAGGATAGAGAAAATGACCGGAGAGGTTCTGAAAGGGTGGGTGTGATGATGATGATCCTTCCGCAGAAGAAAGGGAAAAATGGAGAAACGAACCAATCAGCAGGTAGTGAAAACCAGCAGATCGAGATGAGAACAAACACGTTTGTTCAAGTCGCGCATCTCATTGAGTGACCTCTTTCGCCTCGCCCTATGTGCGGCGTAGTACAAAACAATAGAATTGTTTTCGTCGCTAGTCTCTATTCTGCACTCCCGTACCTCTTGGTCGCCGCACTATGTGCACGACCTTATTCATCTCCTGTTACTTTTTTTAAGACCATTCAATCCAATACAACGTCTAAAACTTCGCTATGCCCCGCGTCTTTTTTTTTGCAAGAAAATGTACAAAATCTGTGTTTTTCATGCATGTAATTAGTTATTACAATTGTATCATTATTTTCTAACCTAATGCATTAACGCTGCAACTGCTTACATGACTAAAATTGACTTTTCATAACTGCTTACTACTAAAGAAAGAATAATATAATTTTCTATTTTCTAAGTATAAAATTCTTTAACAAAGTTTTTTCCTTTCAAATTTTAAACATAACGACCTTTTAATACTTATAAGTAGACCCTGGATAATCAGTGCCGTCTTAAAGCATGGGCTCACGCGGGCACGGCCCGGGGCCCTCAGAAGAGGGGCCTCACAAAAATGAAAAATAGTTGTAATTTTGGAGAATTCGCCTTTTAGGGCCTAAGAAAATTCACTTGGCCCATAATGCTCTTAAGACGGCTCTGCGGAAAATATGCAAACGCATAAGAGCATATGCAATTGCATATTTTAGCACTTTTTATAGTTAGTGCATATAAATGCTTAAAATCACTGAAGTTTTAGAATGAGTGCATATTTTTAGCATTTTTTCTATTAATCGCATTGTACCAACGTTTTTAGGATTATTTTTATCTTTTTTATCCTTCAAATTCAATCAAACTCCAATTTTTTTTGAAGAAAATATTTCACCGTTGAGTATTATTGTTCTTGTTAGGTCATATGTTTTTAGGTATTTTTAAATACACGTTTTTGCACTTTTAAATGCTTACTTATTTTAAATGCGCATATTTGCTTTTCTCGTCTTCTTCAGTGCTATTGATAAGCATGTTTTTTTATATTTTTTTGCACGTTTTTCATTTTTAGGTCATATTTCTAATTTTTCGCGCATATTTCCCTATCTTTAGAAAAATGTCAGCTTTTTAAAATGCATATTTTAACAATTTTTATGAATTTTTACATTTTTCGGCCCCTTTAAATGCATCTTTTTGTTACTTTTTGCTTATATTTTTCTTTTTCAGTCCCATACATTATTTAGATGGATTTGATTTTGTTTTTTGCACATCACATGTTAGATTCTTATCACACCTTGGCATTTTTAAATGCAGATTTGATCTGATTTTTTAGACCTGAAATATGCAATATTTCAGGATTTGTTAGTTCATGTTTCCGCGTTTTTTAGTGCATATTTTGCCACTTTTTTTGTACATGTTTGGCCACTTTTTTAGCGCATATAATCCAGACTCTGTTTATAAGCAGTACTAGGTAGTAGAAATGAAAGAAAAAGAGCTAAAATCCAGGAAGATAAAAAAAAATTCAGCAAAACGTGCGAAGAAAAGGGCATGGTTCAGCTGTTTTTATGACCGATCACGTTTTTTAACCGACCAAAGGTAATTTCGCAGTTGAAATAACAAAGACATTCGTGATGTGATGCTACAACTTCGATACCGATGACTTACAGTAAAAAAGGAATTCGGCACTCGAAAAAGCGGGGGGGGGGGGGGGGAGTCAAACGTCACATGAAACAAAACTCGACCGTTTCTTGGAATACAGTCCGAAATTTCGTCGTTATAACCGAGGTTGACGTTTTTAAACCCTTTTTTGACGAAAAATTTAATCAGATGGAACCAAATGTTGTGTATGAAAGCGTTTATTCCATAATGATCAGGGGGGGGGGGGGTGACCATATTTGGTCGAGAAAAATACAGAAAATCGGGACGGTAAATACTGGCCAACGCCAATTCTCACCAGAAATGTTGTGAATTGCGGCAAATTGCTAAAATATTGCTTACCAATAACCTTTGGTGGGAAATACAGTGCTACTACAATGTATACTAAAACAGTATACGAAATAGTCTACTAAAATGTATTTCAAGAAAAATACAAGAATATTTATATTTACAAACACATTAACCATAACGAATGAAAATGCAGAATTCCAGGATTATTTTTTTCTGAATGAAAATATACAGAGTGATTCAAAAGCAAGATAAAAAGCACACAAAAAAAAAAAAAAAAAAAAATCACATAGGAATGTATGGCCGGAAACCCCAACCTGATCAGCTGGAGGATAAACGAAGATGCAGAAATGACAAGCCAATAATGGGTGAAAAAACTCTTTATCTAGTGATACTTTACACGAATACCGTACGACGTACGTGTACACGTTAAGTTTCACTACAGGTGCTCAAAGTTCTTACCATCCATATAATTATGCAAAAAAAAAAAAATTGCAATTCTGTTTTGTTTTTGTGCTTTCTACTTCCCTTAAAAGTTTGTATCACCCTGTAGATTTCCAGAATCGATGAAAATTCAGAATTTATGAAAGAAACTATTATTACCTTAAGTGCCGGGGCCCGCTGCAATCCTACCTGACGCACATACCCCCCAAGGATGACTCTGCCTTGACCAAAATCTTCTATCGCCCCGTGGACGCTTTCATGGCTCCCGGGAGCGATATTGCCCTGTTTGGGAAACACGCAAAAAAGGTAGTGGTTTTTTTTTGCATCACAGACTCTGACTATCCCAGTTGAATTTCTCGCTTTTCCGCTGATCATTTTTCATACATTCTTTCAATTTTGGAATTTCAACTGTAGTCTATAACTTTTGTTTCTTTGTATATTTTATTTCTTCATTAATAAACACACTAATAAGTAATTAACACGAATCCGAATGAATTGTTTTTGAAAAAAAGTAGCGGGAGTTGAAAAGGAAAAAAAGAGAATTTCAAGTGGGGGGCACTTTTGTAACTTTTTCTGAGATCGAGATGAGTTCAACCAATCAGGGAGAAGAATGTTGGACAAGGGGGAGGGGCTATCGGATGCTACTGGATCAAGGTTGATTTTCCTCTCTCCCTTTTGCGATCATCATCATTTCTTTTCCAATCAGTTCTAGGATTCGGTTCTCTCATCTCTCTCTCTCGTAAACGGAAATCAAAACTTTTTCACCGCAAATCGCTATGAGAGGTAAGTGACAATTGTATCGATTATTTACCAATGATTGACTGTTATTATTTATTAATTTTTTCCTACTCTTACGTCTTACCCAGGGCCGTAACTAGGATTTTTTCTGCCCCCCCCCCAATCAATTTAAAATTCGATAATTTTTTAATAGTGTTCATTGTTTCCACCTAAAATTTGATGCCTGAGGCAATTGCCCCCTTCCACCCGTGTTCCTGCCCTGCTTCTACCTTATTCTAGAGATTCCTAATAGTATTCAGCCGCTACCCAAAATCAACAACCCGACCAACTTTGCGATCCATAACTGCTGGGCAAACAAGGCTCGATCTCAGGGCCGAGAGAATCAAACAGGAAGGTCCCCAAATTATTGAACGGAAACTCTCACCAATTCCGAATTTTTTTCCATAAATTTTGAATTTTCATCAATTTTGGAATTATTTCTCTCATAAATTCTGAATATCACTCATTCTAGAGTTATTTATCTCATTAATTTTAAATTAATTTTCATTCGGGAACATTTTCATTAACAGCATCATAACAAGTGGGTCGAAAGGTCCTGAGCTAAAGCCCCTGAATCAAACAGGAAGACCTTAAATTATTGTATTAAAGTTTTCACTGATTCAGAATTTTTTCATGTATAAATTCTGGATTTTCATCAATTCTGGAATCATTTCCTCTCATTAATATTAAAATTATCTTTCATTAATTAACAGGAAGTCTTATCAAGTGGGTGAACAAGCCCTGAGCACAGGGCTCCGAATCAAACAATCCCCCAATTATTTTGAAAGGTTTCACTAATTAATTCTGAAATTATTTCTTTCATAAATTCATGAATTATGCGTTTCTTTCATTAAACTCTCATTAATTCCGAATTTTCATTAGTTTTTGTTTATTATGTTATTATTTTTGTATGCCGTATTATTTTGGATGCCGACTTTTCCCCATATTATACGATCCATTAAATCAATGCTCAAAGAGGACCCCCAAAAATGTCTGTCTCAGCCCAAGTGCCCATCCAAATCTTTAAGACCCTAGTGGCGTAAAAAATGAATTAATAACCGGATTGTAGGTGATTTTTCCGACCCATCTCGGCAATCCCACTGCTACACAAGTTGGTGTCACGACCCATAGGGGTTAAGAACCCATGCCTCATCCCAGGAGTTCTTAAACCTTCTCAGACGCGCAATCAACAATAAAATCAGCTTCGCGACCCATGTGACTACTACTACTAAACCACACATGTGTGTATACCTCGTCCATATTCCTCTGCGGAACTTCTAAGGAATTGGTACAGGCTGGAATGTGCGTGTCTGTGTTGTGAACCTAACATGAAGCTTTTTTCTGTGTAATGTTTGTTATAGTGTTGCCATCTATCACATATTTTTCGAACTCTGAGTGAAGTGTAAGGTTTTTGGTGATTTTACCGTTGTAGGTCTGTTGCTCTCTGCGGCAGGACTTTTTAATGGGGAGATCGGCTTGCATTCGCACCTCGAAGTTGGGAACCACAAAAAACCCAACTTCAGCCAACCAACACTGCGGTGACGGTGGGGTTCGAACCCGGGACCTCGCGATGCGAGTCCGTCACTATGACCACTCGCCACCACAGCGGCCGGCCCATGTGACTGTTTGTTTTTTGGAATGAGTGAAACCAGTAACGCAAAAAGCAGATTTATAACAGGATTTGTATGACCCATCTAGTAAGTCCCCCTGCGAATCAAGTTTGGGTCGTGATCCATTGATCATTAATACTCGGCTTTAACTGGGGTTTTACGACCCATCTCGGATGCCACTGCGAATCAAGTTCGGGTCTTGACCCGCAGCTCAAGAATACTCGGCTGTAGATGGGTTCACACGACCCATTTCGGATGCTACTGCAAATCAATTTTCGGTCATAAATAAAATTATAAAATAATATAGACCTTATTTGATTCGAATTCCTGTGCCCCCATCGGACCAATACCTTCTAAAGCAGAAGGTGCTCTAGAAGGTGTTGATCGGACTCACCAGTCAAGACACCATTAGATACCACAGTATGAATTGGTGGCTCTCGGGCTTCATGACAATGTTTTTTTGGCCCACTATGTCTGAAAGGCACCCTTGTTTCACTATATTACAGGGAAACCTCGATAGAGAACGATACTCTGAATAAAAAAATCTTCATTTAAGGATCATCGTTATATCATAGAGGTAACATTCACATCCTGTTTCTTACATGAGCAAAACGGGGCATGAGCCCAGGACCCACAAATTTTCAGGGCTCCAAAATTGACTACTCTTTGTATGTATTTAATACACAAACCACATGCTCTCTTTCCCTGCGTACGCCTCTGCCTCAAAGAATCGGGCTCTGCCTCTTTTGTTCACACACACACGCTTACAAACTCTCTAGGTCACTTTTTTTGGTCACTCACTGACCTAGTCTCTAGCTGTCTGGGCAGAGGCGGGTATATTGAGGGTTATACAAATTTTTTCAGCCCTTTCCCCATTCTACTAATTTTCTTGGCCAATCAATCCTAAAATTAGCCACACTGAGCTGAGAGCCCTCTCCTGTAAATACGCCACTGTATGGAGGGATTTATAGAGTAAAATATATCGTCGTATACGAGAGGGGTTCATCAGACTACATATGTATATAAGCAATTCCAAACACGATTTGAAAAAAACAAGTCGTTGTAGAAGGATTTATCGTTAAACCGAGTATCGCTGTAGCTGGATATCACTATATTTTAAATTTCGATTGAAGGCTAATTTTACGGCTTCATTTTAGATTGTATATGATTTCGATGATGGCAAATTAATTCCAGGAACATAATAGATGCACGTGCTAAATAATTAATTTCACGTTATTCGTACATGTTTCAGTGAATATATTTGAAATCTTGGGATTTCTCTGATAATTGTGACTGAAATTAATTTCTCCGTATACCGAACAACTTTGTAAGAATTTAAATATAATTTAAAGTAATTAATTATGAATTATGTATAGATTTCCCAATAATTAGTTCTCCTTCGAAGGTCTTCCACCGCTCCTCCATCGGTGATTGTCTGGTGAGGACAGTCCTGCTGATCTGACTGTGAAAGTGAATAGTTTTGAAACACTATTTTTTTCTATAGTAAAAGAAAATCATTTTTTCTCATCCCTTTAAATTTTGTTATTCCTCTCCCCCCCCCCCGGGAAGATTGCCACCCTGGGCACGTTCCCCCCTCTTTTCTAGTTTTTTGTTGGTCAGGATGCTTGGTAGACCCTCAAACCAGGACTTGTTGGCCCCTAAAGAAAATTTACAGCGTGAAAATTGAAAAAAGAAAAAAAAATGCGTATCAGGTTGATTCTCGGTCTCTAGACTGACGATCTCCTCATCCCTCGAGATCATCTCTACATCACCATGCAGAGCCGGAATTCGAAGCGGGGGGGGGGGGGGGACTGCCCCGGGCGGAAAAATTTAGGATGTTTCAGTTTTAGGTGGAAACAAAGAACACCGTTTTAGAATTATCGAATTTTAAAGTTGTGGGGGTGGCAAAAATAATGTTAGCAGCGGGCGGCAAAAATCATAGTTACGGCCCTGCCACTATGGGCTCACGGGCAAAGTAACTTTCTGGGACGGAGGTCTTCACCAAGTTAGGACTATAAGCCAAACAATTTACATAAAGATTCTCGAAAATCTTACTACTAGTTAT
The DNA here is from genome assembly GCF_987345545.1 of Pholcus phalangioides. Classification (NCBI taxonomy): domain Eukaryota; kingdom Metazoa; phylum Arthropoda; class Arachnida; order Araneae; family Pholcidae; genus Pholcus; species Pholcus phalangioides. The sequence goes on along the minus strand of NW_028301628.1, from coordinate 33,082 downwards.
AGTTATCATGGAGTTATCATTCTCATAATCAAATTATCATATAGCCCGTTCTACACCCGAGGCGTCCCCCCCCCCCCCAGAACTTATTCGAATGGGTCCTTGTATTCAGGCGGAATTGCCTTCTCTTTGAGGAGATGGCAAGTTGTGGATCTTCATCAACTCAACTGTTGATTTTTCCTTACGTGAACCTTTGAAAACAAAAGCATGCAACGTCGTGTTCAAGCACGTTGCCAACAATGGGTCACTTTTAGCACGTCATTTGTTATCCACATTCATCCCATAGACTGGGGATAAGGCACCTATAGAGAAGGTTTATCAAGGAGCTCTCTAAGCTGTAGTAAACCCTTGAGGAGAAATAAAGGAATTACATACCTCCTCTTGGGGGTAAACCCGTCACCCATAATTCCTGAAATGAATGGTGATAATGAATGAAAGAGAGTAACTTTCCTGATTTTTTTCATCTGGTTTTTAAAGAAAAAAAACAAACTTTTCTTTGTTCTTCTACATCAGTGGTTCTCAACCGGTGCTCCTTGTGCACTTCCCAGGGGTTCAGCAGCCACTCGAGGAAAATAAAATAAATCAGTAAATTAAATATAAATCAATAAATAAAGAAGTTTAAAGGGTTCCGCCATATAAATTATATACTAAAAAGGGCTCCTCGAGTCAAACGAGGCCCTCGCCATGGAAATTATACATGAAATGTACTCCGCGAGTCAGAAAAGGTTGAGAACCGCTGTTTTATATAACTATGACCGTAAATGCCCATATAAACAGGCTTAACAGGCGTTCTTACAGCATCACATAGCTTGAAGAGAAGACCCCAAGCGCTTTGGAAGTACCTATCCAATCCATAGACTTCGTAACTATATCTCGCTATCATCATGGGGGGGGAGGGGCCCTTTGCAATTGAGGTATCAGACGCATGTTAACAAACAGCACATTCATACGAATAGGGAAGAAGTTTAGCGTCCCTTGATTGGTAGCAATGAGTGTGATGAAGGAAAACAATACGTCACTTCGTCGGAGGTTCCGGATTGTATCACCTTCGTCACTTATTGCGACCGATCATGACATTTCGAATTTTCTCCTTTACTCGTATCAATGTATAGCTTGTTACAGGGGCGTAGCCACAATGGATTTGGCCATCTTTTTCCCTTTTTTCGGTCATTTTCTCACATTTCGGGGTCTGCCCCCCCCCCAATTCGCTACGCCCTTGGCTTGTTAATATTGTCCCCGACCGTGCTCGAGTGAGACCCATGACCAAGGTGGGACTGCGGCTCAAACCGGCTAGTACCGCTATTAAACCAAACATACATCTCGTCCATATTCCTTTGCGGAACTTTTGGTGAATTTGTACGTGCTGGAATGTGCGCGTACGTGTTGCGAACCTAACGTAAAGTTTGGTTCTGTATAATGCTTGTTATAGTGCTGCCATCTATTTTTCGAACTATGAATATTGAAGATTTTTACCCTTGTGGACATGTTGCTCTCTGTGGAGAGACTTTTTAACGGATAGATCGGCTCACATGCGCGCTTCAAGTTTGAGAACGACAGAAAACCAACTTTGCCCGGCTCAAACATTCCGTATCTCTATGAGGTAATGCTCAAACCGACTGAGAACAGCCTGCCTCTATGGCGATATTCGCAGAGGTACCGACATGAAGAAAACATTGGGGGAGGGGGGTTGAAAGTTGCTGGTTGTCCGGTATATACGGGACTCATGCGCGTACGCAAGAGAGGGAATGTGCGTTGCATTGCTTTTTCAGAAATTATTGGAGAGGGGAGGCTCAGCACCCTCCCAAAATTTATTGGGGAGAAGGGGGGAAGGGGCCAAATGGCCCCAGCCCCTAGGTTCTGGTGCCTATGCTCGGTTGTGGAGGGAGAGTGAAGTGCTCTTACCGAGTAAGGGTCTCAGAGTGTTACTTCACCTTGGAATGGGACCATGTTCAGACTGCCCTGAATACACATACATCATAAAAGCACAGCCTGAATTTTTATGTAAGAAAGAATACTGAAGAGTATTCTCACTTATCACCAGGGTTGGACAAGTCGCAAAAAAAAATCTAGGAGCCACAAAAAAAAATTAGTCACCAAAAATTTTTTCACCCGAAGTAAAAGGCGCAAAATAGTGCTTCTCACTTTACCAGGGTGTAGTGACCCTTTTTGATGTTGGCAGATATATTGCTATATATTCCAAACATTTCGTGCTGCTCTCGGCCTGCAATATTTAGCAACTTCACTAAGAAATTTTTTTTCATAATCCTAGACCTGGCGGCTTGGATTTGCCCAGCCCTTCTTATCACGAAATATATGACTTCGCTATTCTTATGAATTGTGACGGTATTCTTTCATCTTAACTAACACGATAAAAATACCAGAGGTGATCAGTCATCATTAGGTCATGCCTTTTCGAAATTTGACGCAAATATAAAAGCTCCATAAAACCGTGAATTTTTTTTTTTTTTGTGGTGTAAAGACCTATGAATATTCAAAAGAGTAAAGGGGGGGGGGGAATAGCGATGGCGGACATTTCACAAGAACGTCTCTCGCTAGAACAAAAGAGTGAACCAAAATGAAAAAATAAATGCTCATAATAATGCTATTGTGTCTTAGAATGAAAGGGATTTTTCTAAGGCGGTAATTATTCAAATGTTATCCTTGATTTCGTTCAAATTAAGAAGAAATTTCTTCCTTTTGTTATCGAAATCACTGGAGCTTTTCAAGAGCCCCCCCCCCCTCCCTCCCCTCCCCTCCCAGTCCTGAGAAATCTGGAAATTTCCCTTCCGATAATTCGAATTTCGAGTGAATAGATGTTATCGTATCCGCGCAGAAAGAAAAGGTATTTTTCTCCGGTTCTTTAAGAGAGGTTTTTGTCGCTTTGGTTCATTTGCTATCAGCTTGGTTTCAGATCAGGTAATTGAAGTTGGGCTTTATTGGTTTTCTGTGGTTTCCCACTACTTCGAGTGCACACAAATGGGAAACGGTGTCCTATTTGAAAAAGTCTCTCCTTAGGGGGTGTGCGAAAGGTGCGACCGCACCGGGCCCCACGCTTTGTGAAGCCCCGCACTCACGGTAAATTATCGGAGACTATGCAATCAGTTTTTGCGTTAATTTTGAGTTTTCACCAATTCTGGAATATTTTTATACCGTTAATTCGGAATTGTCATCAATTGTTAATTTCATCGATTCTTAATTTTCATTAATTCTGAGATTATTTTTTTTCATTAATTTTTCGTTTTAATAAATTATGGTTTTTTTTTCATTAATTCTGAGTCTTCATCATTTCTGGAGCTATTTTTTTTTCATTAATTCCGAATTTTGATCAATTGCAGAGTTAATAATTTCGTTAATTCTGACTTTTCATCAATTCCGGAATTATTTCTCTCATTAATTCTGAATTTTCATTTTTGCTTTGATCATTCTTTTGAATTATTTTCGATTCATCAAGTTTAAAATTTTCATTAGTTTCTTTCGAGAATTGTTTGGAACAATGGTGTGAACTCCCTATGATATATCGATTGTATATCGATTATGTAGTTCATCCTTATTATTTAGTTGCAAGTGTGTGGCAACACTGTTTTTTGTTTATGTTTGGTAGAGTAAAGATGTCAGTAGAAAAACGGACGCAGCAGGTCTTGAGTCTGTCTCATTGTCCACATATTTAGTCGTTATTTCTTGTTTACAAATCTAAATACACTACAAAATGGCGCAGTCGGTTCTCGCTCTACGTGGCATCGTATAACGAAGCCCGGTTTACAGTCTAAGCAGCGTCGTGATACGGTGATCGTCTCGGTTTCTTTTTCCTCATATAACTATGGCTGACTTGCAGGAGCTTCTTCGTCAGAACTTGGAGGTCCAGACGAGAATTGTACAACTACTGGGGAATTCCACCGCTTCAAGTTCATCGCCGCATTTAGAAAAATACGTGGAGGGAGAGGACATAGAAGATTTCGTGGACAAATTCGAAACTTTGACCACGCTGTACAGCTACTCGGAAGAGAAAAAGGTGGCTAGTTTCGTTACGTTGTTGCCGACAAGTACATTTTCGCTTCTCAAGAATTTGCTCCATCCAGAGACATATCAAACGTCACGATTTGATACGATCAAGGATCGTCTGATAGCCCATCTGAAGCCGAAACCTCTCGTGATTCCAAGTCGTCATACGTTTCTAAATAGGCGACAGAGGGAAGGGGAAAGCATCTCCAGTTACATTTCAGCATTACGGCGTCTTGCTATTCCATGTAATTACCCAGAGGCTCAGCTGAAGGTGATGCTCAGAGACGTCTTCGTTAGTGGATTATTAGATAAAATCATGCTCGACCGAATGTTCGAAGAAGATGATCCCGATCTGGATAAGGTTCTCAAACTCGCTTTGGCAATAGAGCAAGCACAGTCAAGTACTCAAGATATTCTTCATTCAAAGAATACTGCTTTCACGTCCGTGAATGAACTCAAGCCATCTACGACGCAAGAGGTAAACAAGAAAGCTAAGGCCAAATTACCAAAGGCTAAAGCTCCTTCTACAATGAAAATACAATCCTACCGACTGCGCCATTTTGTAGTGTATTTAGATTTGTAAACAAGAAATAACGACTAAATATGTGGACAATGAGACAGACTCAAGACCTGCTGCGTCCGTTTTTCTACTGACATCTTAGCATAGCATCTTATATCATAGCATACCTGTTGATGAAGCTACATCAAAGCTGCTCACATTAAATACACATAAAGGTCTGTATCAACCGAAAAGATTGATGTTTGGAATAAATGCTGCCCCTGCTATCTGGCAAAAGTACATTGATTCAGTTTTACTCAGTGTCCACATTGAAGGACTATGTATTTTCTTTGATGACATTCTGTTAGCTGCTGAAAATGAGCATGAGTTACTCTGCAAGTTGAGAACTGTTTTCCAACGTTTACGGGAAAATGGGTTACATCTCAATATTAAGAAGTGTGAATTTTTTGCCAAAGAAGTCAACTATCTAGGATTTACTATTTCGTCAGGTGGTGTGAAGAAATCCAGTGCCAAAGTAGAAGCTATTTTAAAAATTCAAAGACCTTCTAACGTGAAAGAATTGAAATCTTTTCTCGGAATGGCTACATTTTATGCAAAGTTTTTTCCTCAACTATCTGCAATTGCTGCACCCTTACATGATCTCACAAAGAAGGATACAAAATTTAAATGGTCTCAAGCATGTGAGGGAAGCTTCAGGAAAATCAAAGAAGAAATTGCGTCGGACAAAATTCTGGTACACTATGATCCACAAAAGCCAATTGTGTTAGCTGTGGATGCAGGGCCTCGAGGACTGGGTGCCGTCATCTCGCATATGCTTCCTGATGGATCAGAATGCCCAATTTCTTTTGCATCCCGTACTTTGACTAATAGCGAAAGGAACTATAGCCAAATTGATAAGGAAGCACTAGCCATAAAATGGGGGATCGAAAAATTTCATTATTATTTGATGGGACGTAGATTCACATTGATCACAGATCACCAACCATTGATACACATATTTGGAAAAAAATCAAAGTTACCAGGATTATGTGCTACACGCTTACTTCACTATGCTCTATTCCTGCAAAATTTTCAATTTGACATTTGTTACAGGAAATCTGAAAATAATGGAAATGCAGATTGTCTGTCACGATTTCCACTTGCTTGTGAAGAACTGTTTTCAATGGACAGTGTTTCATTGCATCACCTGGAACACATATCAAAACTTCCTATGAGCTACAAAGAAATAGCTATCGCTTCTTCTCAAGACCCTGAATTGAGGCCGACATTGGAAAAATTACGCCAAGGTATCACTTTAGGTGCAAGAGATAGAAACTTTTCCTTACAAAGTGGGTGCATCATGAATGGACTTAGAGTCTACATACCCAAGAAATTTCAAAATTCAATCTTGGAAGAGCTACATGTGGGTCACATGGGAATTGTGAAAATGAAAGCATTAGCAAGATCATATGTGTACTGGCCAAAAATTGACACAGATATTGAAAGACTTTGCAGAAATTGTCCTAGCTGTGCTCAGTTCAAAGGTTATCCACCTAAAAATGACATTCATTACTGGGAATATCCTTCAAAACCATGGGAAAGAATTCATATAGATTATGCCATGTATGGGAACAAGACGTACTTACTTATTGTGGATGCTCATTCCAAATGGCCAGAAATTTACATCGTTCCTAACATGAACTCTAAGACATTGATCAGTATTCTGGACTCTTTGTTTGCACGTTATGGAATGCCAGGTACCATAGTCTCTGACAATCAAAGTACGTTTGTGGGGGAAGAGATGCAACAGTTTCTTAAGTCATGTGGAATACAACACCTCACTTCACCACCTTATCATGCAGCTTCAAATGGACAGGCGGAACGACATGTTTTCAACTTGAAGCAAGCATTACGATGTCTCAAAAGTAAAAACCTACCCGAACAGAAAGCTCTCAATATCTTTCTTCTAGCCTATAGAAGAGCACCTCAGGTTTCTACTGGATATAGTCCAGCGTCATTATTTTTAAAAAGGGAATTGCACACGAGATTGGACTTATCACGGCCTGACATAGTCAGAGAAGTAGAAGCAAAGACCAGAAAGAGAGTCACATTTCTTGATCATGTTTACGAGGTGGGACAAAAAGTGGCTGTAAGAGACTACAGATCTCCATATAAAAAGTGGGTTTTTGGTGCTGTTGTTTCCAGAGACGGGGAACTACAGTATACTATATTGGTACAAAATCAGCTATGGAGGAGACACAGTGACCAGATTCGTCCAGTTGGACCAAGCATAGCGTTAACTCCAGCGATAATACCAACACCATCACAGGAAGTAACTCCTGAACCAGTGCAAGCACCATCACTTCAAGATAGTGATGTTCCATCGCCAGAGGTGGAAAGTTCAACTATGACACAACCAACTGCTGTTAAAGGACATGATCCTGTGTTGAAGTCCCCAGACATACCATTAGCTGTGCGACGGACCCGAAGAAATATAAAACCTCCAGGAAGACTCAAATTGTAAAGGGGGAGGAATATGATATATCGATTGTATATCGATTATGTAGTTCATCCTTATTATTTAGTTGCAAGTGTGTGGCAACACTGTTTTTTGTTTATGTTTGGTAGAGTAAAGATGTCAGTAGAAAAACGGACGCAGCAGGTCTTGAGTCTGTCTCATTGTCCACATATTTAGTCGTTATTTCTTGTTTACAAATCTAAATACACTACACTCCCGAACTTAGTGTTACTGGCCAGAACACTGGGGGGGGGGGGGAGGATTGGATGAGCCACGGCTATGAATTTCCCATAAGAGCTGTAAATTCAATTTTCATGGACATTCCATACCCAGAATATACATATCTGACATTCAAAAATCTCGCCAACATTGCGCGTCAAACATATTTCTCATTTGAAAACACAAAATTATCAATTTCAAGTGTTAATCGTATTTATTTTAAATCAATATACAATGACAATAAACATTCTTATTTATCTAAATAATGATTTTAACGCATAGCAAAGCAAAAAAAAAAAACTTCATCGGAAATGAAATTGTGCGCCAATCCTCTATCGCTGGGCCACAACTAGGGGAGGCAGGCGGGTTTCGTGCCCCGGACCCGAGGGGGCGCAAATTTCATTCTGAAACCTCTCCTTGAACATTACAAGGGGGCGTCAAAATGCGCGCTTGCCCCGGGTGACCGCAACTAGATGCTGCGGCCCTGGTGGGCCAGTTCGCGGAACAAAATATCCAATTAATAAATATTAATACAAAAAGGAAATTCAACTGCCCTGTGAAAGGTAATCTTGCCACCTTTAATAAATAATACATTGCAACCAAAATCACAGCAGGATTTCAGCATATCGGGAGCGATTTCTTAAACATTCACCGTTTCCATCCACCCAAGGAGCGGCCATTTTGGAATAACAAGGAATTTCTTCTTACCACTCGTGAAAGTACCCACTCGTCACGTGGTTAGGTGTAGGGAACAAAAAGCAATCCTGCGCATGCGTGATCTATCGTTATATCTATGGAAAAATGATATATAGATGCCGATTCTCTCTCTCTCCCTCTCTCCTTCCCCTCCCCACCCCCTATAAAAATACATAAAATCGGGGCAAGGGAATCCTAAACATATTTGGTGCTCCGACAATGGTGAGTCGCACCTGGCCCTTCGTCTTGTAAGGGCGGCCCCGCTTCAACATGATGCTTAACCCATGTCCACGCTCATATAGCCTACCCCATTAATAGAGAGAAACGATGTCTCCTCTCCGCTGTTCATACGAAGTACGAAAGCCTGGATAACCAAGCGGAGATCGAGATGTAGTTCGGAAAAAACAATTCTCATTCCTCTGTGTGGAATCGAACCACTAATCTCTCACTGTCCGGACGAGTGTTCTAACAATTGAACTACCGAGGACAGGCTTAGAGCAGCGGTTCTCCGGGGAGCCCTTAGGGTTTCGTGTGAACTCACAAGGGGCTCCGCGGCAGCTCGAGAAAAATACAAAAAAACAGTTGATTCGGAAAAAATAATTATAAGAATTTTTGAATAATAATATTAAATCAGTAACTTTGATGAATTAATGAAAAATAGGCCTACGGGGCTCCTCCACAGAAATTATATACTAGAAAGCGCGTCAAAAAAGTTTGAGAACCGCTGCCTTAGAGCATATTGTTCCGGATATAATTTCCCACAAGACTTCGAGATTGCAAAACAAGAAGCGGTTCGACGGACAAACACAGATTTATTTACAGAACAGCAATTTACACGTATTTACAACCTAACCAGAGAACTAACAACTTTCTCGTAAAGAACACACAAGGGGCCGTTCAAGTATTACGTAAGCAAATTTTTAGCCGTTTTTAACCTCCCTCCCCCGCTGTCAGCAAAATTTCGTCATCAGCTCCGCCCCTCTGAATCCTAACTCATATTTTCATAAAGGGTGGTTGATGACATAAGCAAAATCCAAACCTTCCCTTCCCCCTTGTCATCAAAAGTCAGCAAATCGGAACCCCACCCCCCATCCCATCCATCGATGATAACGTAATATTTGAATGACCCCCCAACTGACTGTTCATCGAATCTCTCTATTCCAGTCTCTTTGAGCCTGCCATCTTGTGAGCGCCGCACTATTTATAACCCCGAAGAAACTTCGAGAAAAACATTCCACAAAATTCTATTTCACAGTTTCCAAGTCGGCGGCGCCACCGTACGGAGAAGTTGGACCACTATCTGGAGGGGAGGGACTTTCTAGAATGTTCCCGCCAATTCTTCGCCAATCGCATGTCGCTGCGCTAGACCGAAACCGGTATCAGCGGATTTCGATATTTCTGAGAGCCATCAAACAAATCGCGTCATCTATCGCCTACAGATCGTAACAATATGTGTGAATGCTGAACGGGACTGTGCATAGCCAGCCTCCTAGCCATGGGCGGAGATACGGGGGGGAGGACATTGCCCCCCCCCCCAGCGTCACAGGTGGAGTCGACTGATCTAATGTATGTATGTATATATGAGCTGACATCATCATCATCGTGCCCCCCCCCCAGCAGTAATGACCTTGCCCCTCCCCCCAGACTTCCAAGTCAATCTCCACCTATGCTCCTAGCTCAGATAATAGCACTTACGACGTTAGGCCCCAGATGGCGACATATAGAACATTTCTTTCCCAACTACATCTCGATCTCCGCTTGGTTATCCAGGCTTTCGCACTTCGTATGAACAGCGGAGAGTGGTATCGCTTCTCTCTATACGTCGGCATCTGGATTCTAACGTCGTAAGAGCTATTAGCTGACCTAGGAGGTTGTCCATGACAGTCCCGTTCAGCATTCATACATATGCACTAAGGAATAAAAATGTCTGTCCTCTGTAGTTCAATGGTTAGAACACTCGCCCGGTCAGTGAGAGTTTGGTGGTGAGATTCCCCACAGAGGAATGTGAATTTTCTTTCCGAACTATACATCTCGATCTCCGCTTGGTTACCCGGGATTTCGTGCGGAGAGTGACCAGGTTTTTTTCGTATCCCATTAATGTCTAGAGCAGCGTAACGGACCCTACAATGGCATAAATGTACAGTAACTTCACACACGACATTAAAAAGTACAGGATTTCCCAAAAATTCATAAATATTTGAGGAGTTTTTAAAAAAAGTTGGAAAAATTTGAACGCGGTTTGTGCAAAAAAGTAATTCCCACTGAGGGGAATTTTTTTATTTTTTGGCGCAGAAAAACAAAAAAAAAATTGGTTGATACATTTGTCGATAGATGGCGATGAACCGAAGCAAATCGGTAGAAATATGCAAATCAGAGTCCTATAAAATACAGGGTGCAGATTAATTCATTTCTGAATTCTACTTTTTTACTGGTGTTTACAGAAATGAAAATTCCACGGAATTCTGCGATTTGCTTTCGTGCAGCGCTTTCTAATGACAAAAATTTGAACTAATTTTTTTTTCTCTGCAAAAAGAAACAACTTTTCTCGCAAAACCGCATTGGCATATGATAATTCCCCCCTTCAATTTTAAGAATTTTTAAACTACGAGCTTCTAGGTATACACCCAGCATAAGCCGACAAGATTGGATTTCTCAGCAAACTTGGTTCTAAAATAGAAAAAAAAAAAAATGTATGGATATATAATTTATTAACTTATATTTAATTCAAATACTTTTATAAATTTTCTTTTATACAGTTCATTAAATTTTTGATCATTAAACGTCAGGAATGAAACATGTATTTATTTTTCCAGCGGAAATCAGTTTTCGGAATATAATAGGTAAACAAAACTTATCAAATATTGCAAGTCACTGGCAGATGGCGCGACACGCGATTAATGAAATGGGTCGGGAATTCGCTGTTTATTAAGTAAGTAATCTAGCAATAAACACGCAGCTGATTTCAACATTCATTTCATTTCATACCCTACACCGCCCAGTCTCTATCGATCATTGTCAGTGTTATCCATTGACACTCCGGATGAGGGGCTGGACGGTGTCAGGAGCTTTATTATGCATGTATAAATTACATATGTGCACACACGACAATAAAACACACACACAAAAAAAAAAAAACACCATTATAATAAAAATATAAATAATGGGGGGGGGGGGAGAGAAATAAAAAAAATTACAATGGCAATAAAGTTACAAAACGTCCCATATATCCCCACCACGCGAATAGAGGCCTCATTCGGCGCGATTATATGCTTTCCAACCATGTCTCGACGCTGCCGACCAAAGGGTCTTGCGGGCTCCCAGTTGAGCGTCTCAGCACTAGTTGGAGCTTTTGCAGCCTTATTTCGGAGGTGCCGACCAAAGAGATTTTGTGTTGCGGGATCCCAGTTCAGGCCCCCATCGATCAGTTGAGCTTTTCAGCCATTTGTCGAGGTTGCCTACTACTTTACCGCACACCAACTCCGGTCATATATCGCCGTACGGCAATTTTCAACCAGGAGTTGGGTGGGAATTGAAGGCTCCATCCATCGGTGGTCGCCCCAGGTTCGGTAGGTAAAGAACCTGCTTCTAACGTTCTACGCGCGGATTCGAACCCATGGACCTTGATGGTAACCTTCGTAGTGGCAGACGAGCATCTTACCACTACGCCACTTGGACGAGGCTGTCTGCTGGCTCATGCGTAAGGTCTCAGAAAAATCAATTAGCCCAGGGGCCCATGATCCTCTTAACACGGCCCTGCTTCGTACTCGGCACTGACCAACGTTTTACGGTTTGCTACATTTTCGCATTCGTGCTTTTGATCGTTGAGTGTGCCTAGGACAGGGCCGTAACTAGGTTTTTTTGGCCGCCCGGGAAAAACATGATTTTGTCACAACTACAATTTAGAATTCGATAATTTTGCAATGGTGTGCTTTGCTTCCACCTAAAACTTGCCGCTCCCTAAATTTTTCCGCCCGGAGCAGTTCCCCCTCCGCTCCCCTCTAGTTTCAGCCATGGCGTAGGGTTTTCAAACAGTGGCGTATTTACAGTGTGAGGGAGGATTAGCGGGCTAAGAGGATATTATAGACCAGGGAGGCAAGTTCCAAGGAGGCAAGTTCAAAGTTGCCAATTTGGTGCTAGTTATAAAGGGCCGTTCAAGTATTACGTAAGCAAATTGTTGGCTATTTTTGACCCCTTCCCCCTTGTCAGCAAAAGTCGGCAAAACTCTGACACCTCCCTTGTCAGCAAAATTTCGTCAGCAGTGCCCCCTACCTCTCAACGCATATTGGTGGGATCAGAAACGCACGTGGGAGGGGGGTATAGGGGCCCATGTGCACCCGCCCAGACGAATTTTTTTTAATGTGAAAAACATTTAAAAAAAATTAAAATTTCCAAAGAAAGTACCTTTATATTTTATTATAATCGATTTTTGTTAATTTCAATTCTATTTGAAGGGTAAGAACTCAAAATTTCTCTTTAAGAAATTCATTGCGACCCACCCTTTAAGCCATGTATGGTAAATCCTTGACCCGCGGACCAAATATGGTCCTAAAGGTTATCTGATTTGGCTTGCCCCCCCCCCCCCCGCAAACCCAATTTTGTAAAAATGAACTAAATGGCACAATTTTACAGATCGTTTAAATGACCCGTGGCACAATTCCAGAGTATCTAGGTGGCCCGTGGCACATTCAAAGATCACTTAAGTAAACCGCGACACCGTTCCAGAACACTTAAACGATCTGTGGCATATTTAGAGATTCTTTGAGTGACATGTGGCACAATTTTAGAGCACTTCAGCGGCCCCCAGTGCTGTTCTTCATCACTCAAGTTACCCGAGGAACATTCCCAGATTACTTAAGTCATCCGTGGCATAATTATGGATCACTTGAGTGATGCGTTGCACAGCTCCAGAATACTTAAGCGGGCCGGACACATTTCCAGAGCACTTGAGAAGAACCCCTGAAACATTTAGAGATCGCTGAAGTGGCTCTGTAAGGGATTTATCATTAGGGAGAATGTTAGTTCAGGTGCCCACAAACTAGCGAAAGATTTTTCACGATTTTGGCACACCGAGTAAGATGCCATTAAGAATATTCCATATTTTCATAAAGGGTGGTTGATGACGTAAGCATCATCCAAACTCCTCCCCCCCCCCCTGTCATCAAAAGTCGGCAAATCGGAACGCCCCTCCCCACCCCCATCGATGCTGACGTAATACTTGAATGACCCCCAAAGAAATGTGTGCTAGTTTTCATTTTTACAGAAGATAATGACTATTTGCATGCGAAAAATTACATAATAAATTGATGAATGCATAATTATGTAACACTATTTGCATAATTTTCGTAATGATATTTGTATTCTTGGACTTTCTTCTTCTGTAAAAATTTTTGAAACGTGCAGTACAGTACATAACAAATATTTACATTACGTATACATAAATGTATGTACGGTACAGCACGTATACATTTATGTATAAAGTAGTCTACTGACCTGCGCCAAGAGGTCATAAAATATGAATAGGGACAGTTTTTGGTATTAAAATGGTGCTTTTTGATGGTGTGGGGGAAGGGGGTGGGGTAGGAGGTGTGCATTTATAGAACTCTGGCCTATCTGACTTTCCTGTTATCCGGCCCGCCTTTCCCCCACATTAGGCCAGATAAGAAGTCCGGATTCTACTGTATTTATTTTCCTCAACGTTACAGGATATGAAACTTGAATATTGAACTTCGTAAAATAATATTACCCCCCACCCATACCAACTCTATTTTAGGTTCACCTCTACGAAGGACCAGTCCTCTGAGCAGGGATTCCAGAGATAGGGGACCAGGAAGGGGGGGGGGGTATTTGCCTCCTCGTATTTTTTTTTTAAATAGGGGCAAAGGGAATTGTAACATAGTTTCGCTTATGTTTTTTCTTTTCAAACCGAGCTCAACTCCGGTCTACCGCCTCGGGCAATTAACTACCAATTGAATTGTTCCGGAAGTGTGAGTGAGTGTGTATCTAATAAACATATAAGTGTTATGCTTGCATTTTGAGTGCGCCATCTGTATTTCAAACTTTGAATGAAGTGTAACGATTGAATATTTGCGCCGTTGTAGGCCAGTGCTCTCTGTGGCGAGACTTTTTCACGGGGAGATCGGCTCGTAACGAAAGAAAATCAACTTCAGCCGACCACCACTGTGGTGGCGGGTAGTTCGAACCCGGGTAGTCGTCCACTTGACCACTCGACCACCACAGCGCAGTTTCGCTTATCTGTCACCTGTCCAATAATATACCTGTATCATCTTGAAATGCATTTCATGGGTCAAAGTCTACGTTCTTAGGATTTAGTCAATAAAAGAACACATCAAATTAAGGTAATTTCTGTAAAATTTTGATGTGAAATATGGCTAGCAATATTTTAAACTGTCGCTATCTTCATAAATCGCTAATTCCTAGTCACAAGAAAGCGTGGCCTGTATTATCAAGGAAATACAAATCTGTCACTCACCATGATGCAGAAGAAGACAAAGCGGACATAGCAGAATCTGCGATGCGACTTGTTACGTCGCTATCTGCTGATGCTGACATCATCTTGGACATACCTCAAACAAGAAGAACATGCAGGAACGATCTTCTGTTCAGACGGACCTTCGAGATTGCTGGGCACGTGATGGATCTGGAGACATCCAAAGATAAGGAAAGGCTCTCTGATCATGTCTTTGAGAGCTTCCTTACGCTCACGACTGTCTGCCATGATGACTCGTGCAACATCGCTCGAAGGAAAAACCCGAAGAAGAAGCCACAACCTGACAAAAAATGGGTGGCCCCGATTAGCCGCAACCTGACAAAAAATCGGTGGCTCCGATTTTTTCTCCTGTACCTTTTCCCTCACCAGGACAATTAGAAGCAAGTGAAGGTGATTTCACCATCCCTCTCAAGCCACTGGAGCCGCCTATGGTGGCTCCTAATCAAGCCCTGGTGGAGCAGACTGCTGGAGACGTCACCGATCCGATACCTTCTACTGTCATAAACCGAGGTCAAAGAAGAAAAATACCTCCAATCCACATCTCCAGCCAAGGGAACTGGAGGAAAATTTCTAAAGAACTGGATGACATCTGCCCTTCAGGATTTCATGTTAAGACCGTAAGCAGCAGAGTTACGGTAATTCCAGAGCGCGCAAATGACCACCGTCTCACCACTAGATATTGCGAGGCGAATAATATTGAATTTCACACGTATCTTTTGGACTGTGACAAACCGGACTCATACGTCATCAAGGGTCTGGAAATTGACTCCTCTAACAAGGACATTATGCTCTCTTTACAGGACTTAATTTTCCAGGTAACCAAGGTCCAGCAACTAAGACGACGCCGTGATGGAAGGAAGCTGCCCATATGGAAAGTGGATCTCCCCCAAGTACCGGAGTCGACGAAGATCCTGGACCTTAAAACCATCGACCACCTCAAGATCAAGGTGGAAAAGTTCAGGAATAGAAATGCACAGCGGAACATCGTCCGCTACCGCTGCTAAAGTTGGGGTCATCATAGTTCTGGATGTAGTGCACCCGAAAGATGCGTCAAGTGCATTCTACCGCATCCGTCCCGACTGTCCCAATGTGCGCGGAGTGGACAGGCCACAGTGCACAAATTGCAAGCTGTATCATGCGGCGAATTATCGTAAATGTCGATTTTCGCCGTATAGCAAAGAATTCAAAAAAGCCGAAAAGGAGGCGACGTCTTCCCAAGGACCGTCTTCGAGGCCACAGGCTCGTATCACGAACAAGTCACTTATAGCCCCAACTCAGGTGGGGGAAAACGAATAGGAAGGAGCGTAACTGCCCGCAACAATTCGCATCTCCCGACTATTCTCCTGGGACAAGTGTGGACAGCAGTGCTGATCCGATCGACGAATTCGCTTTTGCAATCGAGCCGTACATCATGAAGTACATCGGCGAAAACGGCGAATTAAGCTTAACGGATCTCGTCCAACGGCTGCAAGCTCGTATTGAGAAATCGGCTTCTATTGTTAAGAAGTCGATTTCGGTCATCAAGAAGGACTGAACATCAAGTTTCTAGGGGTTTTTTGCGTTACAGCCCTTAAGGGCAGGTCGTTCTGAACCTTTGAAAACCCGGAGCCTGGTTGATTTTTTCTTTCCTATTAGTGAAATGCCCGGTTAACACACGACTAATGGAAATAAAATGATGAAAATTGAAACACACAGAATGTGAATCACTCACTCTGGCTCGGTTAGACTGATGTCAGAACCCGGCAGCGAACCGCGGTCAGGGAAACAGTGATAGTTACTAGTATCAGGGCCGCAACTAGATATTTGGTGACCCGGGGCAAGCGCGCATTTTTGCGCCCACTTGTAATGCTGAAGGAGAGGTTTGAGAATAAAATTTGCGCCCCCTCTGGTCCATCGCCCGGGGCACGAGACCCGCCTGCTCCCCCTAGTTGCGCCGCCCTGACTAGTATAAATAAGTGACTCGCGGCATATTCATAGATCACTCAACTCAAGTGACCTGGGGTGCGGTTCAAGTGTTCCGCGGCAGATTTACAGAGAAAATAAAGTACCTGGAGGTGCTGTTCCAGATCACTTTAGTTGCCCACGGTGCATTCACAAATCATTCAAATGACCCGCGGCACATTTGAAAATCACTTACGTGACCTGGGGATGCCATTCCAGATCACTTGAGTGGCCCGTGACACGATTCCAAACGAATGAAGGGGTTACAAAGTGTCTCTGAACACTTCGGACGCAGAATCGATAGAAGAAAGGTCCAACCAATCCTGATTGGGTTTGGTGCAGTGCCCCCTATTGATGAAAAGCCAAACTATTTTTTTCTTAGGTGGGGGGGATTCCTCTTTTCGGGAGAATAACTATTTCGCGAACCGCATTGGAATATACCATCTCCTTTAAATTTTATGAATTTTTAAACTATTTACGAATCCTCTAAGGGACACCCTATAC
This sequence comes from Pholcus phalangioides, assembly GCF_987345545.1. Lineage (NCBI taxonomy): Eukaryota > Metazoa > Arthropoda > Arachnida > Araneae > Pholcidae > Pholcus > Pholcus phalangioides. The sequence goes on along the minus strand of NW_028301628.1, from coordinate 16,201 downwards.
ATCGAGGACGTGTTCCACAGGCTTCAAAAAAGTGTCCGTTAAACGGGGAGTGTCCGTTATAGGAGGTCAACTCCATTGCTACCAGACAACGCTCGAGGGGGGGACCGCAGAGAAGCGAAAATCTCCTCCACTTCGGGAAACGGAACAAGAATTTCTCGAGCTCAGATAGGGTTTTCGTAAGCGTGACCAATTAACCGTGGAAATATAACTCCTCATGATCACGAATAGACCGACCATGTAAGCGGCTTTAACATGGCTATTCTTGATGAGCCAGGGTCACCGCATTGTCAACCACCATGTTTAGTATTCCTCGGACATTCTTATCTCCATATATATATTAGGTGATCCATTATATGGAGTGTGTCTTGTCTTTGAATCGATGCCCGATTATGCATTCGAAGCACTCGCAGTGTATAAAACGGGACGACGGGCCAAGCCTAACGAATTAATTTTCACGATTAGTTCTCCCGTACAAGTTAAGGTGGGGCTAATTGCCCAATGATTCAATTACCGAGCTACTGTTCGTTCGAGATCGGTTCTCGTTTTCTCTCGACTAAGAAATGACTGGGGGAAGGAAGGGGTGGCATCATTCTCCTGCCATTAGTGGTTATCATGTTATGGGATCGATGGTGAAATTATGTGTAATTATTGCCTTTCGGTCTTAGAAAAAGGCGTATTTTTTAAATGTATCTCTCCCACGTCGTATATTTTCTGCTCTTGTCATTCAAAGCGTTTATAAGAACTTCATGGACCGTGTGACCCCAACCCCCCCCATGTGTACGGTTGGAGGAATTATTATTCTGTTACTTTTTCAAGTATGAGGGACGTTTATGCTGGAGTTAGATAGAACAGCTGTGTCTGTCGCCTTTCTCAGCCCACCTCGTTGGGCTTTTTGCCTGTTGTGGCCTTGTATTCGTATCTGTATAGGCTAAGAAGAGGTAGCAGCTCTCGGGCTGAAACTAGGTACTTGGTCAGCCGTGGGCAAGCAGGCATTTTGTCCCCCCCCCTCCGCCTTCATTGATTGTTTTTGTCGCACCGCAGACATTTTCTGCGCGCGGGGGCTAATTAGACCGGGACCTACAATTTATTGCCGATTCCGAACGGCAGGCTTGTTTTTTTTATATGCATCGAGAGGTTGTTGCGCTCATGACCCCTACAAAGGGGGGGGGGACTGACAGGGCCCGGGACAGTTCTCATAGTTTTTTCCTTTTTCACGATATAAATTAACTACAGAAGGGGCCCGTGAAAAGTCTGATCGGGGGCCCGCAAAAGATCCCAGCCTAGGGGCCCCGCTCTGGCCCCGCTGCGGTCGGCAACGCCTATATAACACAACAAGTGTCTGGCATAGTTGTTAGATCGGTTACTGCTGCTACAATGGCAGGTTATCGAGATTTAAATGAGTTTGAACGTGGTGTTATAGTCAGCGCACGAGAGATGGGACATAGCATCTCCGAGGAAGCGATGAAATTTGGATTTTTACGTACGACCATTTCACGAGTGTACCGTGAATATCGGGAATCCGGTAAAAAATTAAATCTACGACATCGCTGCGGCCGGAAAAAGATCATGCAAGAACGGGACTGACGAGAATCATTAAACGTGACAGACGTGCAACCCTTCCGCAAATTGCTGCAGATTTCAATGCTGGGCCATCAACAAGTGTCAGCGTGCGAACCATTCAACGAAACATCATCGATATGGGCTTTCGGAGCCGAAGGCCCACTTGTGTACCCTTGATGACTGCACGACACAAAGCTTTACGCCTCGCCTGGGCCCGACAACACCGACATTGGACTGTTGAGGACTGGAAACACGTTTCCTGGTCTGACGAGTCTCGGTTCCAATTGCTTCGAGCTGATTGACGTGTACGGGTATGGAGACAACCTCATGAATCCATGGACCCTACATGTCAACAGGGGACTGTTCAAGCTGCTGGAGGCTCTGTGATGGTATGGGGCGTGTGCAGTTGGCGTGATATGGGACCCCTGATACGTCTAGATACGACTCTGACAGGTACGTAAGCATCCTGTCTGATCACCTGCACCCATTCATGTCCATTGTGCATTCCGATGGACTTGGACAATTTCAGTGGAACAATGCGACACCCCACACGTCCAGAATTGCTACAAAGTGGCTCCAGGAACACTCTTCTGACTTTAGACACTTCCGCTGGCCACCTAAATCCCCAGACATGAACATTATTGAACATATCTGGGATGCCTTGCAACGTGCTGTTCAGAAGAGATCTCCACCCCCCCCCCCTCTTACTCCTACGGATTTATGGACAGCCCTGTGGGATTCATGGTGTCAATTACCTCCAGCACTACTTCAGACATTAGTCGAGTCCATGCCACATCGTGTTGCGGCACTTCTGCGGGCTCGCGGGGGCCCCACACGATATGAGGCAGGTGAACCAGTTTTTTTTGGCTCTTCAATGTATTACAGTAACAAGATACATTATAAAGGAAGGAGTGGGAAGAAAAAGCAACTTCCGTAGGTAATAGGGTTGATATAAAGCTTCGCGATGGTGAAGAGATTTATTTGGTATTATCTGGTATTTGGACGTAATACAGTCGAATCCCGTTTTAACGAATACCGTTATAGCGAAAATCTCGTTTTAACGAACACTTTCCTAATCCCTCCAAATACGTTTGCATAGGAACCATGCTAGGTAACCTGGAATCTCTTTCTAACGAAATCTCGTTGTAACCAAGTGTTTCTTCCGGTCTCTTGGCGTTCGTTATAACGGGATTCGACTGTACATCAATAGACGCGTAATGCGCGTCCTATTGATGTGAGGGAATGTCTTCTGCAGTTGTCTCCTCATATAACTGCGTTTGTCTCTCTTTTTTCAGATCTAATCTGCGACTACCACAGCAACTTGAAGCCGCTGCTGCTGCTGCTCGCGCTGCACAACGCGGCGTCGTTCGTGTTCACTTTGACGACGGACGACGTCCCTCACTGCGACAAACTGAAAAGCCAAATATCCGATGCACAACAAGCCGTCAAAGTCAGGAAGAACTTCAATGGACTCTGGGTTTCGCCAAGGTTGGATTTTTTTCCCTCCAATTCCTTCCCCAAAATCTTCTCCGTAATGTTTTCCCTACCGGAAATCATTCCCCAGTCATTCTGAGACAGCTTCCATCTCTGGTCGGACCAGTCCAATCAATTAATCGATAGATTGTTAATCACGTTAATTTGTTACGTATATAGCGTAATCGATGAATTTTTAAATTTTAATCGAAAGTTTTGGTTGGGTTTTTAGGCACCAGTGTAGTGCACCAATCTAGGGCACCGGTGTGTAGGCGCCTATCTGTAGGACCGGTTGTTGAGCTCCATTATCAATGATAATAACAATCAGAAGGTTTTAAATAAATACATGTTTAACTTGGTACGGACACATAAAAGTATAGGGCATCACATAACGATGGTTACTTGCGAAGAAAAACATTCGAATTTTTATCGCAACTTGCGTTGCTAGGTAACAATCCTTCGCACCAGAAAGTTGCGAAGCGCGACGTCATCATTTTTCCGCAATCGGTAAAAGTTCAAGTAGAGGTCGCTACAGGTTAATTGACACTCGATCAATCTGTGATTAAAATTCATTCAAAATTTTTCATCTGAAGTTTGCAAATTAGCTTGATTTATTTGTCAAAACCGATTAGATCTCTTTAATCATTTTCCTATGTATAACATGGGTTGCGGAAATTTTGCCCCTGCCCTGACTGTATGAGTGACCAAGTGATTGGGTGAGTGACTGCATGAGTGACTATATAAATGGTTGAGCGACCGTATGAATGAGTGAGTAACCGTATGAGTGAGTGACCATATGAGTGACCGTATGTGTAGCCAAGTGAGTAGGTGAGTGGCCGTATGAGTGACCAACTAAGAAGCAGTTTTCGTGATCAAATTAGTAACTATATAAGTGACCAAGTTAGTGGCCGTATGAGTGACAAAAATTCACTTGGTCTCTCATATACCACATACTGCCACTCATATGGTCACCCACCCACTCACTTGTCCACTAATACGGTCATTCACCCTTTCAATCGATCATGCACCCACTCGTCTGGTCACTTACCCACTTACTTGTCCACTCATATAGTTACTCACTTGTCCACTGATATGGTCACTTATCCACTCACTTGTCCAAACTATATGGTCACTTATCCACTCACTTGTCCAAACTATATGGTCACTTATCCACTCACTTGTCCAAACTATATGGTCACTTATCCACTCACTTGTCCAAACTATATGGTCACTTATCCACTCACTTGTCCAAACTATATGGTCACTAGATCAGTCTTACGGTCATCTATTCACTCATAGTCACTTACTTGGACACTCACCAACTTACTTTGTCACTCACACGGTCAGGGCAGGAAAGTCAAAGAATGTGAAATGTCAGGTGTGAAATAAATGCCGGAGGCGAAATTTTTTCGTAAACCGTGTTGCATTTCAGTTTAGTGAACGTGTTTATAAGAAAGGGGTCGTTCAAGTATTACGTCAGCAAATTTTTAGCCATTTTTGACCCCTCCGGGTCAGCAAAAGTCAGCAAAACTCTAACCCCCTCCCTCCTGTCAGCAAAATTTTGTCAGCACTGCCGCCTACCTCCTAAGACGCATATTTGTGGGGTTAGAAACGTAAGCGGGAGGGGGCATAGGGGGGCTCTTGCGCCCCCCCCCCCAGACAAAAAAAAATATTTTTTAATGTAGAAAACATTTAAAAAAATTAAAATTTCGAAAGATAATACCTCTATATGTTGCTATAGTCGATTTCTATTAATTGCCAATTCTATTTGAAGGGTAAGAACTCAAAATTTCTCTTTAAGAAATTCATTGCGACCCACCCTTTAAGCCATATAATGATAAACCCTTGGCCCGCGGACCAAATGTGGCCCTGAAGGTTATCTGATGTGGCTTGCCCTTCCCCAAACCCAATTTTGTAAAAATGAACTAAGTAGCACATTTTTACAGATTGTTTAAATGACCCGTGGCGCTATTCCAGAGCATCTAAGTGGCCCGTGGCACATTTTCAGATCACTGACGTGGGCCCGTGGCACATTCAATGATCACTTAAGTAACTCGCGACACAGTTCCAGAACACTTAAACGATCCGTGGCACATTTAGAGATCCCTTGAGTGACATGTGACGTAGTTTAAGATCACTTAAGCGACCCCCCAGTGCGGTTCTACATCACTCAAGTTACCCGAGGAACATTCCCAGATTACTTAAGTGGTCCGTGGCATAATTACGGATCGCTGACGGGGTGGGGGTCAGTGTTTCGCTGACAAGGGGGGTGGATCAAAAATGGCTGAAAATCTGCTTACGTAATACTTGAATGGCCCCGTAGGATTGCTAGTCGCGAGATCACTAGATCCCAATTAGTATATTGAAAGAAAAAACTGATGTTAATTTCGATCTCAAATTTGATGTTCGTTCTATACAGAAGACCAAACAAAATTCATTGTTTCCACAGAGTACACAGCAATTTTTATATCTTGAGATTTGATATGCCAGCTTCTCCCTAGCTTCATTTGGGCGCGAAGCATTCTTTAACCCATTGGCGTAGAACCAGGGGGTCTATTACGCTCACGTCGTTATACAGCGAGGTCGTTAGTGACGTCACGCCCTTAACGCAAATTCTCAACGAACCTCATAACGCAAATCTCAGCGACCATCGTCAAAAACTTGATTTTTCTCAGCAACCAGCGGTATGTCGTTATCTATTTTACGAAAAACTCCCTGGTCCGAGAGTTGCGTTAGCTCCGAAAGGGATGGACCAATCGGATAATTTTCTCCGCTGCTGATAATCATCATCACTATCAACGAGTGCTGCAGCACGTGCGTTATTATTATTTTATTTATTTGTACGCGTTAGTGTGTGTTGGTTGTCCCTAATTTTCTAAGCTGCATTTTTTTTAATTCATCCGGATTTTTTTTATTTTCATCAAATATTTGAGAAAAAGGTAGGCTATGCACGCACATGATACTGGCGCGGGGAAATTTTCTAAATTATTACGTTTAAAAAATGATTTTCTATTGAAGTTCAATGATGTTATGAATTTCCAAAACGACTATCAAAAATATATCTTACCATGTTTTTAACACATTTATCTACCGTCTTGATATTAAGTCAAAATCAAGAACAAGTAACCTTTTATTTACATCATTAATTAGAAAATTGGTTTTCTTGTTTCACACATGAAAATGAAGTACCACCAAATTTACACTGTTGTTGACATCTTTTTTATACTCCGATCAGAAAATGCACTCAAGGATTAGAAAAAATTTATTTGTTGATTAATAAAATTTACTTTGATTTTTTATAGTGTACAGAGTATAGTGTGTGTGTAATGGTGTTTACTGCATTACGCTTCTGTGTACTGCACAGAAAGTAGCAACACTTAATTCATATTACAAAATATCAATGTTATTAAACGAATTAAGAAGGGGAAAATCTGGAGACGTTTAAATATATATTGACGTCGATTTTGAACGAGATGTAAAAAAAATATTGAGCAAATTTCAAAATGTCTTGAAAACATCGCGATAGAGAGATTTACCAGTTAAATAATATTCTTATATTGAGATGAGTTTAAGATTAGAATAAAGACATTTCCATACAAGATTAAAAAAAATAATAACGTTGTGTAGAGTGATTTATCTTTGTACCGAGTATAATAATTTATAACGATTTACCACTATGAATAATTTTTTCCAATCAGTATGTGTACAGATAACATTTTAAACGATAATGCTGTCTCTAAATCATGTTACTAAATTAAGTAATGTAATTCAGAGAATTATTATTCATTATAATGAACAACTTGATAAATTAATAATGAATGAATAATTTCCAATTCTAACTAATTTGTCTCCGTTGCTCTCACCATCGAAAAATGTACGCGCGAGCGGCCATGTTTATTTCCGTAACGCGAACATAACGAGTGGTCTCCGGTTCTCGTTAGTTAACGTTTCACGTAGCGATGTCTATAGCGAAAATCGCTAGTAACGATGTGAGAAAAATCAACCTTTAGCGATGGTGACGTAAATCTATCCCACAATGCACCGCAAACCCCAAACACGTTTGAAACGCGGGCATAACGACATGAGCGTAATAGACCCCCAGGGCCGGCGCTAGGCATGAGGCGACGAGGCGCCCGCCTAGGGCGGCGTGATTAGAGGAGCGGCGTTTTTTTTTTACGGCGGGTTTATTATGACGGTGTTTTCACTCTCGCAAATTTTTACACATCGAAATAGTTTTGAAGGGAAATCTCGAGTGGATAAGTTAGGGGCCATTCAAATATTACGTAAGCAGATTTTTATCCATTTTTTACCCCCCCCCCCCCCGTCAGCAAAAGTCAGCAAAACACTGACCTCCTCTCCCCCCTTGTCAGAAAAATTTCGTCAGCAGCTTAGAATATTTCATATCTTCAAAAAGGGTGGTTGATGATGTAAGCAACGTTCAAACTCCCCTCCTCCCTCGTCATCAAAAGTCAGCAAATCCGAATCCCCCCCCCCCCAACCCCGATGTTGACGTAATACTTGAATGACCCCTTAGCGCAGGTAAATACAATACTTTTCAGTGTTAAAAATGCTCTGTTCAACTCTTTGGTCTTTTTCAGACTTTTTGTCTTCAATACTTGATTCATCTCAACACACCTCCTTTATTGCACCTCCAAAAAGTGCCGCCTTTCTCTAGAAAAGCTGGTTTCTGGAAAAAAAAAAAAAGGTTCCTTCTAATTTTGCTACGGATCGTTTCACTCTTTATCAATATTTTTCCAATTGGCTTTCCTTTCTTTAGTTCAGTGTTTCCCAAAATGGGCAATATCTCCCCCTGGTGGGCGATGGAATGGTCCGGGAAGGGGACGATCGAAGCTACGACTGTAACATAGGATCCCATGGGTTCGTTGAGTTGGGGGCGATGAGGGAAAACAAATAGCCGAAGAAGGGGGCGATGGAACAAAAAGTTAGGGAAACTATGTTTTGGTTGACACCCCCCCCCCCAGCACAAGTTTGGATTCTCTGTTCACGTTCCGACAAAGTCCTCTTTCAGCCAACACCATACTAAAGGAATCTGTAGTGTGGTGCTGTTTAGCACCTGAATGTTCTGACTGCCTATTTCTATACACCTATATCAGAAACTTTTAATGCTTATAGGGCTGTTCCGCGGAACCTTTGATGATAATGAGGCTGTTCTACATAACTCGAACAATTATTTTTCGAAAATTTATCCCAAAAAATGTGTCCCCCCTACAGCCGTCCCAGCATCATAGCCCCAGGGCAAAATGAAAGAGCATTTAGGCCCCGCCTCTTAATTTACATAATTATTATCGTAAATCATTCTGCTAGATCTTATCGTGGAAGCTGCTCAACTGCGGTCCCTACATTGCCCCCCCCCCCCCACAAAAGAAATGGGTCTAGCAGGGCTCCGGTAACATGCTGCCTTTTTTTGATATCACCAAAAGGCAGTTTGTGAAGTGGATAGACGAGAATAATGTATTAGATAATCAGCATGGGCTAAGGAAAGGGAAGTCATGTATGACTAACCTCCTTTGCTTCTACAGGGTGTTTAACGAAGGACCCCTAAGTTCGAAAATAAATAACTCGGAAACGTGATAGATAGAAGCAGGAAACTAATGGTATGTTTATTAAAAAAAATCGTAAGAATCTGATACAGAAGCCACAAAAATTTAGTTACAAATTGCGCCGATAGATGGCGCCGCAGGCGGCATTACCATAAGTAGGCTGTACATAGTGGGTAATGCAAGCACGTTTCATTCACATCATAATCGATTCAAAATGTGCACCTTTCACACAAAACACATGTCGCAAACGAAGAATGAAATTGTCAGTGACTCTCTGTAGTGTGTCAGCGGAAATCGACACACAAGCTTGACAAATAGCCTCCTCCAGCTCGTCGAGTGTTAAAGGATTGTTGCGGTAAACAATGTCATTCGGTGTGCCCTACAGAAAGTAGTCGCAGGGGGTGAGGTCGGGTGAATACGGAGGCCAGGCCATGCCTTTTCCCCCTTAACTGTCGAATAGTCCAACGCAATGACTCTATCATCGAAGTATCCGTCCAGAAAGTCCTTTGCGGGAGATTGCAGCCCAAAACTTGCCGTTTGGGCAATGGAGTGATCGAGCGTGAGACAAATGTGGGGTTTTCGGTACCCCAAAATCGCCAATTGTGTCTGTTAACGACACCATCCAGATGAAAATGCGCCTCGTCTGTAAGCCATATCGTGACCTACGTGAGTGACACGATACTACACGATATTACTTTCGAAGGTCACGGCCATATTCGGGCGACATCGAAACCAGAACCATCAATCATGTGGAGCAGCATCTCGTTAGCGAAATCTCGTTGTCGTTCAGCTCGAACTGGTGTGGCATTGAATCTTGTACGGAAACATGTGTAATGTCTTCCACAGGATTCTGTACGTGCTGGATGGCGTGATTATGGATTCAGCCGCAAGTCTGCGGACAGATTTATTCGGATGACGCTCAATAACTGCAGCAAGTGTCGTTGCATTTTCAGGTGTAACGACGGAGTGGCAGGACCGTATTAAGAGCATCACGGGCCCCCGGGCCAAGGGGTTTTTCTCAGGCTCTTCCTTGTAAATTCTAGAAACTTTCAACCGGATCTAATTTTTGTGAGGTCCTCTTCTCCAGAGGCCCCCGTGTGGGCCCGTGCGTTAAGACGGCACTGCGGAGTGGGTGTTACCCCCATTTCCGACTAACGCATCGGCCACGTGGCCTGTCTGTTGAAATTTCGTGAATAGCTCACGAATTGTTTTCCCATCTGGGCCTTTTGCGACTTGAAATCGCGTTTGAAAACTTCCCCTTGTGGCAGTAGGGCTGTGATTTAATCGGTGGTACTCATTCCAACACAACAAACACACGTTCTTCCATGGAATACATCACTTCCGGAATTTATTTCACTATACGCTCTCGGCGTCTGAGCTCTCTTTATAGGAAATCTGTAATGCCACCTGTGGTACCATCTATCGGCGCAATTTGTAACTAAAATTTCAAGGTTTCTGTATCAGATTCTTACGGTTTTTTTAAATAAACATACCACTGGTTTCATGCTTCTATCTATCACCGTTTCCGTGTTATTTATTTTCAAAGTTAGGGGGGGTCCTTCGCGACAAGGATTTAGGGGATAAAATGCGACAAGGGGGGTGGAGAATTAAGTAATTACCCTGTGTAAGTACCACGACAGCGCATTTCTCATTCATTATAATTTGTTAGCATTTAACCCTTAAATGCCTTTCTTTGAATACGAAAGGGTTCTTTTAAACGTCCATTACTGCAGCCAGATTGAAGATACAAATTCAAAATCGCCTTTGCACACACACACACACACACACACACATGGTGAGGTCACATTCTTTGCATTTTATATTTTTGATTTAATCCCCCGATTAACGACAAACTCTTCGTCTGTTGCACATCATGTGCGACTGTGATTTCGCTAATTTGTTAAAATGTTTCGCGTGAATTTCTTCTTTTTTTTTACATTGAAGTCCGCAACCTGAATTTTTTTTTCCTTACAATCACAAGCAAAGTAGTCATATGCAGTCGAACCCCGATTTAGCGCCATCTTTTATTTCACAGAATTCTGGCGCTTTAGCGAGTTTGGCGTTATATCGGGAATCACGGTTTTATACGTGTTAGGCCTTGAAATGGAAGATTTGTTCACTGAAAATTTGTGGCTCTAAGTGAATTTAGCGTGAAATCAGGGGAGGGGGGGGGGTCACTATAACGGGATTCGACTGTATTTGGAAAATAATAATATCACCTCAATACATTTGTTTTATGTGAGATTGTTTAAGGCTTTGCATGCCTTTCAATAAAGCCTTGTATAAGCAGTAATATTTCAAAACTTGTCATTTACTGCGCAAAAAAATTTGAAAAATCAGCCAAAAAAAATTGAGCATTTAAGGGTTAAAATTTTAGAAGTAGCCAATTTTAAAAATTTTCGATTAAACAGTTAAGGTATCCGACTACGTTGTTAAGTACTTTTCTATAAAATGGATCTCGAGTGAATTTTAATGACATTTTTTGATCGAAATTGTTTCAAAAATGAGGAAAACGATAATAAATTTTGTTCTACCTACCGTCATTGTCTATGAAAAATGCCATTTTTAAGTCAAATTTTAAGCAAAATTCGTGTAATATTCGGAACACGATAGCAAAAAAAAAAAAAAATTCCGTGAATGGAATGTTTTTGTTATTTTCACAGTACATTCATCTATAGTAATGGTGCAGGTCGTGAACCAAAATGTAAAGGATTGTATCGTATGCCCATAAGTTGCACTCAAATCTGTTTATGCACGTGTGAATTTTTTTTTGAAATTTCATCCTACATATCGTCCTGTAAAACACTGTAATTAGACAAATATATGTGATAGACCTTAGACTTTAATTCACGACCTCAACAATATATAACTAAATATTATATTGAAATTGCGTGTTGATACAATGAAGGGGTTTTAGAAATCATGTTTTGAAATGAGGTAAAATGTCAAAACAATAGCATTCTTCGTATAAAACACGTTTATAGTTTTTGTTCATGGACTAGCTGTTACCCGCGGCTCAACTCGCGAAGATTTGGTAATCTAAAAATTGCTTGACGATGATTCCTTCCAATAACATTTGAATATTTGAATCCCCTCATAACCCCGTTTACATTTCCAGAAATCTCTCGTCTTGTCGAGTCTATATCATGGGTTTCTAACTGGGGTTCCGCGCAACCCCATTGTTCCGTGAAAGTTTTTCGGGGGTTCCACATGATCAAATGCCACGGAGCCCTTAAATATCCCGGATCCCGGAGGAGAAAACTTTCTTGCTGCTGATATATATTCGCATAGCCAATCTTTGTTTTGAATTTTAACGAGATAGAGTCACGTTTAAAAAAAATCCAGGCCACTTGGATGACTAACCGAGAGAATGTGGAAGCACGTTGTTGACCAAAACAGTGCGAAAGTTTGTGAGTGACCGAAAGAATGACCTGGTGAGCGAGGGGCCGAAAACAGTGACCTAGAGGGTGTGAAAGCATGCGAACGACCTAAAGAAAGTAAAAAACACGCAGACAAATTTACAGTGGGGGGGGGGGGGCTAAGCAGACTATTGCCCGGGGTGGCTAATTTGGGGGGAATGGGTAAGTCAAGATAACTTACTAGAATGGACGAATGAATTGAGGCAAAACTTTTATAGCCCAACAGGGTACCAACAATAAATCAGCATCCGGGGTGGGGGGGGGGCGCTAAAATTATGTGGTCCAAGTAAATTGCTCGGAAAAATGAGGATGGAATGAGGAAAATAATCCTGCTGAGCTGAATAAATTTTTTTTATTTCGGTGGTGTGTGCCAAGGATCCTTTTAATTTTACAGATAGCGAGTACATTCTCTTTAATTTCCACTTGCACAGACCTGTTGTATCTCTGAGCACCGGTATTACACTGTAAAAGTTTGATAAAATTCCTTTTATAAAACTTGCAAAATTTAACCAATAAGGTTATTGGTTACATTCTAGAAAATGCAACCGGTGACCTTGTTGGCTGCATTTTTCAAGTTTTATAAAAGGACTTTTACAAAACTTTTATAGTGTAATACCGGCCTTAGAAAATAACTATACAGTATGTATTATATTGAGGGAAAATATCACTTAATTGAAACCTCTTCTGCCACCTATCAAAGAAAATCAGAACTGTTAATGGTCCTTTAAAATAATAATTAGTGAAAAATAATGTACACATATAAAAAACAATAAAGTATGACATCAATAAATATTTTTGAGTAATAATATAACTTTAACAGTTGATATTTAAGCACAGACATTATATTAGTAATTTACACAAAAATGTCGTTATAGCAGAAAAGCAGTTGCATTTCATTTATATGCTTTTCGTTAATAATTATATGGGAAAATATTTTTTCGAGAATTACTGATATTATTTTACTTTTTATAAACATCAACTGTTAAAATTTTTCTAGCAAATTTGAAAAATCAATTAATATTATTATTAGAAATATATATTATTATCATGTTGTATCGTTTATTTTTATGTATTTATTATTCTTCATCAGTTTTATTTTGAAGGATTGTTAATAGTTGTGTTTTATTTGATAGGTGGCAGAACGCGTTTTCCAGTTTAAATGATGTTTTTCAATATAAATACATCCTGTATAGTTGTTTTCTGAAAGCCATATTTTGTTGACTGATAGACTTTTATTTTTACTCGTTTGTTGGTTATGGAAAAGAGTAACTAAGAGATCATTTTTTCTCATGGTTAATAACTTTACAAAATATGGGCGTTGAGAGTTCTGGAATGACTATAACTGCGAATGCTTCCGTGTACATACATAACGATTTTTTTTTTGAGCAGAAAGAAATTTCCCTATATTGTATGAGGTATAACATTGTTATTTTGAAATTCTGCGCAAATATCGAACTCTATGCGCAGAGAAACGGGCCAGTGCAGGTGAAATAAGAGACAATAAACCCCTCATCAGTAAGAAAACAGAGGGCACATTTTATGTAGGAATAAAATTTTTCCTTTCCCTTCGAACATATCTGTGCTTGTGCCCCCCCCCCGCAGACTCAGATCTTCAGTGGGTACTCCTCAATATTGAGTTGATAGCGTGAAAAACCGACAAGTCAGAAAAACACCTAGGAGTCAATGATTAGCATCAAGCCATCACCATTAGTTGATTATTTGGTTTACTAAAAAATGTTTCCATTTTTGTTTCTGATTTAATCAAATGCGGTTCACGTGCATCGAGGAGACAATAATAACGGCTCGCGAAGCGTGCTCCAAGCGAAGCTTGACCCAGCTATCATTTACCGATTCATTCGTTAATGAACTTTGAAAATTCAGTTTCACCCAAAACTCTACCTCTCGTGACGTCTTGCTAGCTTTATTGCTCGCACTAACCAATCAACGGCGTGCTAATGCTTCCTATGTTACTGAGAAAGTAGGGATTTCAATTACGCGGCCAGGACTGGAGCTCTGCCAGTCCACCCTCTTGTAGGGGCGATGCAGGGACCTCAGTTGAATATTGCTCCACGATAAGATCAGGCACAATGATTTATGACAATAAATATGTATATTAAAAGCAGAGACCGTTACGTATAGAGGGAAACGGGGGACCGTGCCCCCATCCTAGGCCAACCAAAAACGGAAAAAAACCTCAATGTCAGGTTAAAAAATATATATATATCAGAAGAAAAATACCTTTTTAATGCTTTTCAACCAATTTCTGTTAATTTAAATGCTTTTTGAAGGGTGATAACTTAAAATTTCTCAGAAAGACAATTTTTGTATCCTCTCCAAACGATCTTGCGTACGACCCTGATTAAAAAAGAGGTAGGGCCTAAGACCTCTTTCTTTTTGAACCACTTTTCATTTTGTCCAGGGGCTATGATGCTGTTGAGATGGAAATAGGGACAAACTTTTTTTTTTTTGATAAATATCGAAAAAATTTGTTTAAGTTCCGTGAAATAGCCTCATTATCATCGAGGGTTCCGCTGAAAAGCCTTATAACCATCAAGGGTTCCGCGAGGAACTTTACGTTGAAAACCCCTGCTCTACATTACAAAATATAATACTGAACGAATTTCATATTTAAAGCTTCCAGCGCTTTGGGCTCAGCGATGATTGCCCCCATATAATTTTTGAACCCCTTTATGACCCCCTTAGGGATCGAATTTCGGAAAACTCCTTCTTAGTGAGTCTTTACGTCATGAAATATAACTACTGACCAAATTTCATAAATTTAGCTCCAGCCGTTTTGGCTCGGTGATGATGAATCAGTTGGTGAATCAGTCAGTCAATTAGTCAGGACATGTTATTTTATATACAGACTGTTCTGTTAATGGACCGACAAATTCAGAGGGTTGTTAGTAGACATCAAGAGGAACAAAAAAATTGCAAAGGAACACGGCATCGCAAACCACGTTGAGAGGGTGGAAATCGCGAAAAAAAACGCATGCAGGTTCCGACGTCACGCTGGAACGACAAAAAATACAATAATAGATACAAAAAGATTTATTTGATTAATTATTACAAGAGTTGTTGAAAGTGGCGGCCGCTGACGTTATTGCACAGTCTAAAGCATATGGTGAGCGAACCCACGAACGCATTCAGCGATCGACTGACGTCCGCCTTTCGTCTCCTCTGGATTCAGAGCCTCTACAGCCGTTTTTCGCTCTCAACGTGTTTTCAGACACCATGTTCCATTGCAATTTTTGTTCCTCTTGATGCCTACTAACAACCCTCTGAGTTTGTCGGTCCATTAACAGAACACCCTATATATATATATAGATTACTTGTATGTAAAAACGCAACACTAAAGTGAGCGTAACTTCAGTTCTAGGAGCTGAATTACAAAAAATGGGGCTTTCGTAAAAAAAAAAATACATAAAATCAAATCGATATTTTCTTCCAATATATGACGTTCCCAAAACGGATACTTTTTAAAACTTCGATTCCCATCCCTATGCCCATAATACATATTTATAACATAAACGAAGACTTATATCCTTGCTGTTATATTTTAGAATTCCCCCCCCCCCCCCAATTTACTTTCCTTTCCAAATAGCAAAAGTTTGAAAAAAATAACGCCCTGGAAAAGTTCTAACTAGGATTTCTCCAATTTTCGAGTTCATCGGGAACCAATGAACAAAAAACTATAAAAACCCGGGCTTTATTTTACGGGCGAACAATTCGGAAAAGGTCGTTGGAAAAAGATCACCACGCAGGGCCCGTTCGCGAAATCAATGTCCAAACGTCGTCTCTAATCAGCTGGAATGGAAATAGGGAGGGGGTTGCCGAGAAAAGTGTCCGAGATTCGATGATTGAATGCATTGATCCGTTTAATCCCGACTGAAAGGTGGAATCCAATACCTAAGAGCATTATATAAATAGACACACACACGCAGACACTGTTTTCCCCGTCAGTAGTACTTTAGGAACCTCTCGAGCATGGGAACATGGACAGTAGTTTGAGATTAACCTGCTGTTGTATATCCATCCCCCCCGTATCCCACCCTGTCTATATTCTCTCTTTCATTGGATACAACAACTCTACTCCAAACAGAACAAACTACTTTCGACAGATCCCGTGAAGAGGAACTTAAATAACATTATAATGGCAACAACAAGAAAGAAAGTATCCGAGAGATT